>NC_080727.1:1257500-1267500 GCF_019097595.1 Hemibagrus wyckioides
CAACTGGGACGCTGTGCTGAGTAAAGACGTCCCACCGGGCTTCATCCCTAACGTTAGAGACTGCCTGTTTTACACACACACACACACACACACACACATATACACACACACACACATCTATATACACACGCACACACATATGTAAATTTATATATATAACATGAGACATGAGGTGATGGTCGTGGATGAATGGCACAACAATGGGCCTCAGGATCTCGTCACGGTATCTCTGTGCATTCAAAATGCCATCAATAAAATGCACCTGTGTTCGTTTTCCATAACATACGCCTGCCCATACCATAACCCCACCTCCACCATGGGCCACTCCATCCACAACGTTGACATCAGCAAACCGCTCACCCACACGACACCATACACGCTGTCTGCCATCTGCCCTGTACAGTGAAAAGCGGGATTCATCCGTGAAGAGAACACCTCTCCAAAGTCCCAGACGCCATCAAATGTGAGCATTTGCCCACTTGAGTTGGTTATGGCGACGAACTGCAGTCAGGTCGAGACCCCGATGAGGACAATGAGCATGCAGATGAGCTTCCCTGAGACGGTTTCTGACAGTTTTTGCAGAAATTCTTTGGTTATGCAAACCGATTGTTGCAGCAGCTGTCCGGGTGGCTGGTCTCAGACCATCTTGGAGGTGAAGATGCTGGAGGTGGAGGTCCTGGGCTGGTGTGGTTACACGTGGTCTGCAGTTGTGAGGCCGGTTGGATGTACTGCCAAATTCTCTGAAACGCCTTTGGAGACAGCTTATGGTAGAGAAATGAACATTCAGTTCACGGGCAGCAGCTCTGGTGGACATTCCTGCAGTCATCATGCCAACTGCACACTCCCGCAAAACTTGCGACATCTGTGGCATTGTGCTGTGTGATAAAACTGCACATTTTAGAGTGACCTTTTATTGTGGTCAGCCTAAGGCACACCTGTGCAATAATCATGCTGTCTAATCAGCATCTTGATATGCCACACCTGTGAGGTGGATGAATTATCTCAGCAAAGGAGAAGTGCTCACTAACACAGATTTAGACAGATTTGTGTACATTTTTGTGTACATAGAAAAAGTCTTAGATCTCTGAGTTCAGCTCATGAAAAATGGCACAAAAACAAGTGTTGCGTTTATAATTTTGTTCAGTGTATATATATACATACACACTCATACACACTCATACACACACACGTATAAATATATAAATATATACACACAAACCTACACACATACATATTCTCTGTGAATAGTTGTAATTAAAATGCTGAGGAAAAAACCTCTGAGAATAAAACTCCAGTTAAACCTGAGTTTGTGAAAGCAGACTTGTGTAGAGGTAAGACTGTACATGTAGCAGTGAAGCAGTGGGAAGGAGACAACAGCTATTCTTATATTTCTATAATATTTTTATTTTCTATTCTTTATGAACTGAACGTTACCTAAGAAATACAAATTTGATTAAAAAACCATCAATAAATTTTTTCTGCAGTGTGTTTACATAACAGATGGCCGTGAAAATGCTCAATACATAAGAATGAGCCTCTGGACTCCTGGGTGTGTTCTCCATCTGCCCAGGGTTTGTTTTAATAATCAGAATATTTTTAACACGTCCTCAGAGACGGAGACTAAACTGCGACCCCACGTTTGAGCTGGAAGAGATGATCCTGGAGTCGAAGCCACTGCACAAGAAGAAGAAGAGGTTAGCGAGGAAGACGAGGGATCAGGGCTCTGACGGATCTCCGCAGGTAACGGATTAACTTTCCGATTTCTTTCTTTGCTCATCTGAGAGCTTTTTGTTAGCTCTGCTGTGTAAAGTTACAGAGTTTGTGAGAAGTTCTCCATGAAGCAGCTGCCTAGCTGTGTACCATTCTGCATGGTGACGTATTTCCCATCGAAGTCGGAGCCATGCGCTTGATTTACACAACGGCTTTTGAGACATAGCTGAATCCACACACACACCTGACAGTAGCTTAACGAACTAGCCAAATGAGCAGAACAGGGAAAAGAGCCAGAGAAACATCTCGCACAAACTCCTCCCTCTTCTGAATCTAAAAACTACAATCATTTCTTTCCTGAACCAAGAAGATATTGGAAAGGAAATAAAACCACAAATGGACCAAGTATATCACTCAATATAGGGTGAGCCACGCCCCAGGGGTGGGGCATATACGTCCTAGAGAACCCTCATGTCGTCTCCTCAGAGCCACAACTGTAGTCAAGACTGTAATGTACAGAGCATCCGTTCAATTAAATCACAGATAACACAGCAAGCAGAAACTGAGCTCCTCCTCCCTCTTATCGTCTCTCTCTTCTCTGCCTCGCTTCTTATCTAACCTTTATTCTCCTCTCCCATTTTTTCTCTCTCTCCATGCGCATTTGTTTTTCTGCTTTAATGAGAGCATTAGCTTGATTAAATTAAAGATAATGTGGCAGAAATTCATGCCATGATTGATTCACTTCATTCTCTGTAAGACTGATGGCCTGTGATGTTTAGGACAGAAAGCCGGGTGTCGTAAATATCTCTGAATGTTCTGCAGTTTCTCTCAGCTATAAACACTCTGTTAGATAAGGTCTGGCTTGTACTTATAAATTAGCGCTTTGTTGTTTTAAATAATCCATGGGTTTTTTAAATACACAAATTAATCAAGAGGCAAATAGAAAAAGGTGAGAGGCAATGAAGAGGAGATGATGACAGGAGATAGAAGGAGACAATACAGGAATCTCAACTAAACACACGTCAGCGTAAATGAACACATGACAACACGTCAGATCGCGCCTTAGCTCCGCACGCTGGTATACGTACCGAGAGCCTCTGCATGGAGAACTCACGTGACAGTATCAGGACGTGTTTACTGATAGAATCCACACAACACTTCTATAATAAAGACTCTGCATAAAGACACCTGCCATAAACGCCATAAACATACTGTCGTTGTTTTGATTGCTCAGAATAACCAGCTCCAGCCTGAAACACAGCAGTTACCAGGATAATTGATGTGTGTGTTGTTGTGTTGTGCAGAACGGTCATCTGCAGCAGCGCCTCGACTGCGTACAACGAGACTTCCTCATCTTCAACAGAGAGAAGTGAGAAACATTCAGAATATTCCACAGAAACATGCTTATTGGAATTATTGTTAAATTTGTAACAAATACACCGATCAGCCATAACATTATGACCACCTGCCTAATATTGTGTTGGTCCCCCTTTCCCATAGTGCATCCTGGTGCCATGTGTTCCTCAGGTAAGAGACGCACACGCACCCGGCCATCTAAGTGACGTAAAAGAAAACATGATTCATCAGACCAGGCCACCTTCTTCTGTTGCTCCGTGGTCCAGTTCTGATGCTCACATGCCCATTGTTAGCGCTTTCGGCAGTGCACAGGGGTCAGCACGGGCACCCTGACTGGTCTGTGGCTATGCGGCCCCATACACAACAAACTGAGATGCACCGTGTATTCTGACCCCTTTTTATCAGAACCAGCATTAACTTCTTCCTCAATTTGAGCAACAGTAGCTCGTCTGTTGGATCGGATCACACGGGCCAATGTTATGGCTGATCAGTGTATACTGATTAAAACTACTGTAAAATGGTAAACATGTGATCATGTCAGTAGTTTATGTGTGTAATGTCCACATTTACGTCACACATGTAAAACTTCAGATTTCTTTCATATCAGTGACTGACTGCTCTTTTAACTTTATAAAGGTTGACAAAGACCAAAGCAGACACGGAGTCCAGCAACATGAACCTGAAAGAGGAGAACCGAGCTCTCGAGGACGGACAGAACAACAACGTCACCAGTGCAGCAGCAAGTTCATCGAGTTAGAGCTTTAAATTGTTCAATAAAAAAACCTTCGAAAGAAAGGAAGCTGAAAAACTCAATCAGCTGAGGGAGAGAGCGAGCACCAGAGCAGCCAGTGGAGAATGTTTTTACCTACAGGAAAACACTACGCTGAGTCCGGTTCTCTTATAAATAAGGAACCGCTGACCTTAAGATCAGCTCAGAGATGCAGAGGGCAGTAAAGAAAAGAGTGCAGCTTAGAAATCATCCCTCCTGCTTAGCTTTTTTTTATCTGCTTATTTTCATTCAAACTGGTGTGCACTCTTGTAACTGTAGATGAAGAAGATGATTGCATAGGTAACCTGTGGTTAAGAGTAGGGTGAGGGGCGGAGTCAGCTGAAACTTCATTCGAACACATATCGTACACGGATGTAGCTTTTGCAAGAGACTGAGGTCTAAAGAAACCCAGTGAGACCCAGCTGAGAGGTTTGTGTATTTTCGTCTCCTGTAAATTCCTGAGTTTTTTTGTGTTTCTGTGTCTTTCTATCCTGAACAGTGGCCTTACACTTCGCGCTTCACAAGTCGGGTCTGAAAGTCTGCATGCTTCAGCAGCTGCTTTCATTTCATCAGAGCTCTAACACTAACACAGCTTTAGATGAATTCAGTAATATTTAATATCCATCTTCCAGAAACATCTGATACTGTGTACTGTCTGTCTATCGTTTGATGTTCTTCTGGACACTTCACATAATCCAGACACGTCTGTATATCAGCATTTTATCCAGAATGACAGAGTAAGTCGGTAAAATAGGTGTGTGTGTGTGTGTGTAAAAAGGTGGTTTATTGTTTGATTTCTGATAAAATAAAGACATTTCTTGCTGATGCATGTAGACTTTTAGCCCTGATGTGTATTTGCCTTACCTCAATTCCAGATGCACTTTAGAGAAGAGCTTTAGCTTCATGAATCTGTTGCTTCTTGCTAATCGCCACCCTGCCTTCTAGTACCGGTTTTAACACACCTTCAACACACAAGGAGTGTGTATGAGCAGGAACATCTTCCAGTTCAGCAGTGAGATTGACGTAGCTGAAGAGACTTACCTGCTCTGTACTCATCAGTAAAATGCACTCCTAATGAAATATCAGCCTGATACCTTCAATAAGTTTAGTATGAAGGACAGCTTGTAATATGTCTACAAGGGGAAGTGGATAAGGGTGTGTTAGACAGCGTATTGGAATGCAGCTCGCAGCGTAACCAGCGGATTTGTGTATGTAATGTTACATGCACTCAGAGCTTTTCATTTCAGGAAGCACAACAAAGGGAAAATTCACTGAGCGCTTTGTTTCCTTTTACTGAAACTCCCTCACTTCATTACTGTGATGTGTTTGTGTTTGTCAGGTATTTAAAGTGAGTGAGAAGAAGAGTGTACACGCGTTACACCCTTAGCTATGGATGAGAATGTCTGAGTTTTGGCATAGAACATTTCTAAAAAAAAATTTAATAAAATTTTTTGACAAATCATTCGAAGTGTTCTTATTCCTGACACTAAGGAAGAGAAAGAAAGATGATGATGATGTTTAAGGTATGGGATATAGGGAAGGTCTGGAAATTTCTTTTCTAAAGTCATTACACAATATCAATAAGATCATGAATCCACACCCAGATTTATTGCAAACACAGCAAACAAATCCAAAACGTGAACCAGGATGGTAGTCCAGGAAAACAGGCTGAAAGTAATCAGTAAGCAGAGTAGCAAATCAAACAGGCAAACAAATTGTAATGGTGCCAGTGACACCAGGCCACCGAAGGGAGACCTCACCTGAGTATTAGGCCACCACCGAGGAAGTGCCCCAGGGTTTTTATACGGCATGCTCACCACGCCATATCGCGAAGTATCATTCTGGTGGAAGGTACCACGTGGCTTCAAACAGTTATTGGTGTATACGGCTTTGTGGAATTTAGGACTACGGACTTTGGATTACGAGTTTCGGTTTCGTGTTTCCGGATTGACGTTCAAGTTATTCTTTTGGTTTTGGATTACTATTGCCTGGTATTGGATTACGAGTTTGGATTACGGATTTTCTGTGAACTGCTCATGGATCCTGATCAGCCTGAAGCGTGTGAGTCATTACACAAATTCAAAACACTAGGTAAAACTCAAGCACGTGGAACAATGAATGGTCATACACAGAAGGAAAAAACAGAAAGAAAACACTGGCAAAAGAAACAGTTTGGTAGAGTCACGAACGGAACAATACTTCGCATTGGCTGTAGTGTGCAAGCTGTGAACCAGAAATGGTTCAGCATTCTCTGTTGGTTTGGAGGTGGCATTGCAGTTGCAGGTTGCATTGTTACAGAATACCGCCCTAGGAACACCACCAGGTGTTCTAAGCTGTAGTTGGCCATGGGGTCTTGGAGCAGAACGGTCTGGGTGTAGACTGTGGAATTCTTCAGTTAGAGCTGACCCAGGACTGTTCCTTGGGGCCATACCCCTCGAAAACTACAAGATATTGGAGTTGTCCCCTACAGCATCTGAAGTCTAGGAGGGTGCGTACCAGGTAAGCCAGGGAACCACTGATATCAAGTGGTGGTGGATGAAGTACAGGCTTAGTTTGCAGCATGGGAGCTTGAGTTCCAGGTTGCGAGTGGCGCGCCATACCTGACCAACTTGGAACAGTGGCTGAGGGCATCTTCTGCAATCAGCTTGCATCCGTTGCCTCCACACTGCCCTCTGGACATGCACATAAGCGCTTTCCAAGACAGATTGGCTTCATTGCATGTAATCGTCCATGACGTGGACGTCAAATGGTGTGCTGGACCAGGGGAACAGTGGAGGCTGTAGGCCAAAAACACATTAAAAGGGGGTCAGTCCCATGGAGGAGTGTGTGAGTGAGTTCTGGGTATATTCAGCCCAATGGAGAAATTTGCTCCATCTTTGTTGTTCATGGCAACAGTAAGTTCTCAGGTATTGTCCAATTTCTTAGTTTAAACATTCTACTTGTTTGTTGGACTGGGGGTGGTAGCCCAATGTTAGGCTAATGTTAATGTCCAATTATCTGCAGAAGTCTTTCCATACACAGAAGGTGAACTGAGTCCCCCAGTCTGACACAATATCCTCTGAGAGGCCGTAGACCCGGAACACCTGGTGAAATATCACTCTGGCCGTCTCCATGGCCTTGGGCAACCCTTTTATGGAATGAGGTGGCAAGCTTTAGAAAATCAATCAATGGCCATAAGAACCGTGATACATCCATTAGAGCATGGGTCTGTGATACAGTCAATAGTTATATGAGACCAAGGTCGCTGAGGCACAGGCAGCGGTTCCAGGAGACCAGCCAGGGGCGGGTCGCTGCCTCTGACTACTCCAATTATCCAATCAAAGGACGGGAAATTGCCAACATAATCGTATACCTGCTAGATGGCCCCAGTGATGCCAACTCGAAATCTGATTGGTTAAGGTAACAATTTCATTGCACCACTGATTCTGAATTTGATACAGATTTGCACTCTGGCGACATGTGATGTCAGCCACTGGCTGAAATATGATTTGATAAATACTCTTATCATAAATATACACTACTGGAAGCAGCACAACCAAGAGAAAAGCTATGAAATGTGGAGAATAGACTATTGGGAATAATTTAATACACATTCATGGAAAAATATATTAAATATATTAAAATGCAAGTCAGTGATTCAGATCACTGCTGTTTAGGCCAGCAGAGAAGGACTTGCTGGCCCTGACGCTCCGCCACTGGCGTCACAAGCTTCATACACTTCTTATGTGGACAGACCCTGGTTTCTCATCTTGGGTCCCACTCTTAGGGTGTGCCATTGTTGCAAGACTCTTTCTACAAACAAACCCCCTCCTGGCTCTTCTGCCCTGCCCATGGTATTTAGGGGGGCTCCTGTCTCTCATGGAACACAGATTGCCTGAAGATGAAGGGCTGTGTTTCTAGCTCTAAAAACATTTTCTCCTGAAACTCAGGGGCTACCTTTGGTGGTCCCTTTATCAGTCTCCAAGCAGCACCTTGTCCTGGGTAGTGATAGCTGTCTCCGATGCCTATGAGGTGTGCTGTATGGCTTCACAACTCACTCCACTAGGTGTATCGCCTTGTACAGCACTCTGGCTATGGGCATTCCCCTTCAGTATATTTGTGCTGCAGCGGGTCCTCTGTGCACAACCTTCAGGTTCTAAAACCTGGACCTGGACTCCAGGATATAGGTGTTCCTAAAGTGTCAGCCATGGAAGGGAATGAGACGCTGTGTCACTAGCCACTCCCGCTTCCTTCAGACAAGTAGAAGCTGGAGTAATGTGACGTAGATGCCCTTTTAGGGCTGTGTTTCTAGTGCTGACACACTTTGGTGCACCAGATCTGACCCTAGGTACAGACCAGATTTCTCTCACTGAGAGTGATTTACACTTCAGAGCACATGATCAGGAAGCAGGCTTAGCATGCTAAGGCTTAGCATGCTAAGGCAGGGACTGAGGCCCGGGGAATGGCATCTCCACCCATAGGTGGTGGAATGCATATGGCAATTTTTGGCTGGGTGGAAGTGGCTATGTTGGCCTCTCTCTCAGGTGCAGGGGGTGATTCTCCACCCCTGTCCCAAGATTTAGAACCTATGGTCTGGCCCCTGAGGGGGATCAGCTTTTGCCTCTGGTGTAACTGGCATCATCAGGAACTAGTTCACTGCCCTGTTAGTACAGTGCTAGAGTTCCTGCAGACATACCCCTTTGAGGGCCTATCATCCTCCACATTGAGGTATACATGGCAGCCATTGCTGCAAGTCACGTGCCTGTTCTCTGGTCTCTCGCCTTCTGCACAGTGCCTGGCAGCTGAGGCTTTCCTGCAGATTGTATCTTCCCTGCTGCGATCTCTCAGTGGTCCTGGAGGGGTTTTTCCAAGCCCCCTATGAGCCAATGGAGTCAGCCTCTGAGGAGTTTTAGACCCTGGAAACAGTTCTGCTATAAGCTGGTCGTCCAGCCTTTCTGCAGGCCTTCTGCCCTCTGCCCCACAAGAGCAGGAGAAACTGTACCTGCGGTGCTCAGTTCAGGTGCTTTGGTGGCTGCAACAAAAGCAATCTGATCTCCAAGCAGCACCTTGTGCTGGGTAGTGGCACTCCACTGGGTCCCCTAAGAAGGAAATGAGATGATGCGTCACTAGCCACACCCTGGGCATCCACTCCTGCTTCCTTCAGACAAGTAGAAGCTGGAGTAATGTGACGAAGATGCCCTTTTATAGTCTTGCTAGCGCGTTCTGCTTCATCCTACTCGAGCTGATAAATTGGAGTGATTTTACACAGAGCTTCAGACACAACCTCCACATAGAAGCGTTAACATAGCACCAGCCATGATGCAGCATCTTGTTCCGTTCTCAGATAACTGGGTTACATACGTAACCTGGTGTAGTTTTTATTTAAATGTTTCCACAAGCTCTACAGGATTCATGAGCAGAACCTTGAGCAGTACTCAAGACTTGACTTTTCAGCTTTATAACTTATTAGTTATAAGTTATTCACCAGATGATTGTTTCATTTGAAACATGTTTCTGGTTTAATAAGAAGATTTTTCTACCCAGAGGAGGTCAATGAAACCCTTGGCCTATTTGTTGAAAGAAAAATGTCCACTTGTGTAAGTTTCTGTTCTCATTTATTAAGGATCATGAGTTTTGTGTACTAAACTGACATTTGTTTGGAACAGATAAGGCAGTGCTTATTGCAGCAGGAAACAAAATGAGAACAGGAAATCCTTCAGGTCCAAGTCTAAAAGCTCTACAAGTCTAGTAGTAAATTCCTTCCTCTGACTTTAGTGGTGTTATTAGAACAGATGTGACATTAATAAACTTATTAACTTTCCTATTCAAAGAAATAAAGAAATTTGCCTTGTCCTTTTAATACACGCATCAAACACCAGAAAAAGTTTTCACATGTTTTATACATGTAAAAGGATTAATGTAGAAGAGCTTCTAATAGATTAAGCAGACACAAATGTAACATAATCAAATAACAGAATAGAATAATTACAATCTAACGATAAAATTATAATATTAAGATAATATAAAAATGCATGTTTAGATAAGTGGTGTTGTTATTATTATTATTATTATTATTATTATTATTATTATTATTATTATTATCATTATTATTATTATTATTATTATTATTATTATTATTAGCTCCTTTCAGCATCATGTGTGGTTTAATAACCTGCTATGAGACAG
>NC_080727.1:1272500-1322500 GCF_019097595.1 Hemibagrus wyckioides
GTGTATGTGTGTTTGTGTATGTATGTGTGTGTGTGTGTTTGTGTATGTGTGTTTGTGTATGTATGTGTGTGTGTTTGTGTATGTGTGTTTGTGTGTGTGTGTGTTTGTGTATGTGTGTTTGTGTATGTATGTGTGTGTGTGTTTGTGTATGTATGTGTGTGTGTGTTTGTGTATGTGTGTTTGTGTATGTGTGTGTGCGGGGCGCCGGACAAATGAGTGTATGTGGTTACGTAAACTTTTAAAAAGCATGTGATTTGAGGCTGAGCTTTGATTGGCTTGTTTCAAATTGTCCTTAAACCCACCCACTTTTGTTGTTAGCGAATCAACATTGTTTTTCTATATTTGGTCTCATGTGATTGGACCATTCTCAACAAATTTCATTACCGTATTATAGCAGTAATGATCCAGAATCACCTGATAAATGGCTATTTACACTCCTGC
This sequence comes from Hemibagrus wyckioides, assembly GCF_019097595.1. NCBI lineage: Eukaryota > Metazoa > Chordata > Actinopteri > Siluriformes > Bagridae > Hemibagrus > Hemibagrus wyckioides. The sequence continues at coordinate 1,272,942 of NC_080727.1, forward strand.
TTTACAAACAGTTTGATTTTGACTTTGTTTGCGTCTGGTAATGAGCTAAATAAAAATAAATATAAATTAATTTTACTGTAGAATTGTAAACTTATTCCTCTTGAAAATCACTATATCTGTTAACATTTGAGAAAAGACCTGTAAATATTTAAATTAAAAAAATCCAAATAGAAATAAACTGCTTAGAATTAATTTAGAATATTTAGAAACAACAGTATTTAAAAGTTATGGCTGTGTCTCACTGCTCAGCTGAGGACATCACTCCAGCCTCCGTGTCTGCTGCTCCACCAGAGGGCAACCTTCTACAACCCCTAACACCACCAACACCCCCAAGATTCATTAGTCACTTTCTAGAAGTTCCTGCTTTCACTCTTTCGTTCATTTTCTTGCCTTCTGTAGCTCTGCTCCTGGCCTGTATGTGTTGGTATTTTGGTTTCTGTTCACTGTTTATTCTTTCTTTACTGGATAAATAAAGCTCTGTACTTGTTTCTGTCTTTCCCTTCATATCATGACAAGGATTAAATATTCAGTGGAATGAAGCACAAACACGATAAACACGTGGTCTCTTCACAGGTCTTAGACACAGAGATCGTGTGAGAACATGGCTGAAGTGGGAGTTTTACTGCATGGGAACATGGCTGAAATGGCAGATTTAGAGTGTGGGAACATGGCTGAAGGGAAGGACACCGTGTGGATCGGCTTCATGGACATAGTTCCTGTCATCGGGGCAGTAAAAGAGTCAGTGGAGTTAGTGTTGGCTTTGTACGAAGGGAATAAAGAGGTAATAAAGGAGAAGGAGAAGGCTCTTGAAAACTTTGTGAAAGCTCCATTTCAAAAACACGTGAAGGTGAGATATATTTCTATAACAAATATCCAACAATTATTATCAAATTCTTCTAATATTCTAAACTGTATATTTAAACAGATGGAGTTCTGATGTTCTCGTGCATGAAGCGTCATGTTGTTGATATAAAACTCAAATTTTACTCTCTACTCTTTGTTCTTTTTTCTATTTGGATTAAAAATGTATTTTTAATGATATTATTTACTTATAATATATTTAACAGTTTGACTGCAGCTTACATTATTGACACACCAACACACCATCACACCATCACACCAACACACCATCACACCAACACACCATCACACCAACACACCAACACACCAACACACCATCACACCAACACACCATCACACCAACACACCATCACACCATCACACCAACACACCATCACACCAACACACCAACACACCATCACACCAACACACCATCACACCATCACACCAACACACCATCACACCAACACACCAACACACCATCACACCATCACACCAACACACCATCACACCAACACACCAACACACCATCACACCATCACACCATCACACCAACACACCATCACACCAACACACCAACACACCAACACACCATCACACCATCACACCATCACACCAACACACCAACACACCATCACACCATCACACCATCACACCAACACACCAACACACCATCACACCAACACACCATCACACCATCACACCATCACACCATCACACCAACACACCATCACACCAACACACCATCACACCAACACACCAACACACCAACACACCATCACACCATCACACCAACACACCATCACACCAACACACCAACACACCAACACACCATCACACCATCACACCAACACACCAACACACCAACACACCAACACACCATCACACCAACACACCATCACACCATCACACCAACACACCATCACACCAACACACCAACACACCATCACACCATCACACCAACACACCATCACACCAACACACCATCACACCATCACACCATCACACCATCACACCAACACACCATCACACCATCACACCAACACACCAACACACCATCACACCATCACACCAACACACCAACACACCATCACACCAACACACCATCACACCATCACACCATCACACCAACACACCAACACACCATCACACCAACACACCATCACACCATCACACCAACACACCAACACACCATCACACCAACACACCAACACACCATCACACCAACACACCATCACACCATCACACCAACACACCAACACACCATCACACCAACACACCATCACACCATCACACCATCACACCAACACACCATCACACCATCACACCATCACACCAACACACCAACACACCATCACACCAACACACCAACACACCATCACACCATCACACCATCACACCAACACACCAACACACCATCACACCATCACACCAACACACCAACACACCATCACACCAACACACCAACACACCATCACACCAACACACCATCACACCAACACACCATCACACCATCACACCATCACAGCAACACACCATCACAGCAACACACCATCACACCAACACACCAACACACCATCACACCAACACACCATCACACCAACACACCATCACACCATCACACCAACACACCAACACACCAACACACCATCACACCAACACACCATCACACCATCACACCAACACACCATCACACCAACACACCATCACACCATCACACCAACACACCATCACACCAACACACCAACACACCAACACACCATCACACCATCACACCAACACACCAACACACCAACACACCATCACACCAACACACCAACACACCATCACACCAACACACCATCACACCAACACACCAACACACTAACACACCAACACACTAACACACCAACACACCAACACACCAACACACCAACACACCAACACACCAACACACCAACACACCAACACATTAACACACTAACACACCAACACATTAACACACCAACACACTAACACACCAACACACTAACACACCAACACACCAACACACCAACACACCAACACACCAACACACCAACACATTAACACACCAACACACCAACACACTAACACACCAACACATTAACACACCAACACACCAACACACCAACACATTAACACATTAACACACCAACACACCAACACACCAACACACCAACACAAACACACCAACACACAAACACACCAACACACCAACACACAAACACACCAACACACCAACACACCAACACCAACACACCAACACACCAACACAAACACACCAACACACCAACACACCAACACACCAACACACCAACACACCAACACACAAACACACCAACACACCAACACACCAACACACAAACACACCAACACACCAACACACAAACACACCAACACACCAACACACCAACACACAAACACAAACACACCAACACACCAACACACCAACACACCAACACACCAACACACCAACACACAAACACACCAACACACCATCACACCATCACACCATCACACCAACACACCAACACACCAACACACCAACACACCATCACACCAACACACCAACACACCATCACACCAACACACCATCACACCAACACACCAACACACATACACCAACACACTAACACACCCCAACACACCAACACACCAACACACTAACACACCAACACACTAACACATTAACACATTAACACACTAACACACCAACACATTAACACACCAACACACCAACACACCAACACACCAACACACTAACACACCAACACACCAACACACCAACACACTAACACACCAACACACCAACACATTAACACACTAACACATTAACACATTAACACACTAACACACTAACACACCAACACACTAACACACCAACACACCAACACACCAACACACCAACACACCAACACACCAACACATTAACACATTAACACACTAACACATTAACACATTAACACACCAACACACCAACACACCAACACACCAACACATTAACACATTAACACACTAACACATTAACACATTAACACACCAACACACCAACACACCAACACACCAACACACCAACACACCAACACACCAACACATTAACACACCAACACACCAACACACCAACACACCAACACACTAACACACCAACACACCAACACACTAACACACCAACACACCAACACACCAACACACCAACACATTAACACACTAACACACTAACACACCAACACACCAACACACTAACACACTAACACACTAACACACCAACACACTAACACACCAACACACCAACACACCAACACACCAACACACCAACACACCAACACACTAACACACCAACACACTAACACACCAACACACTAACACACCAACACACCAACACACCAACACACCAACACACTAACACACTAACACACCAACACACCAACACACCAACACACCAACACACCAACACACTAACACACCAACACATTAACACACCAACACACTAACACACCAACACACCAACACACCAACACACCAACACACCAACACACCAACACACCATCACACCAACACACCATCACACCAACACACCATCACACCATCACACCAACACACCAACACACCAACACACCATCACACCATCACACCAACACACCAACACACCATCACACCATCACACCATCACACCAACACACCATCACACCAACACACCAACACACCATCACACCAACACACCATCACACCAACACACCAACACACCAACACACCATCACACCATCACACCATCACACCAACACACCAACACACCATCACACCAACACACCAACACACCATCACACCAACACACCATCACACCATCACACCATCACACCAACACACCAACACACCAACACACCATCACACCATCACACCAACACACCATCACACCATCACACCATCACACCAACACACCATCACACCAACACACCAACACACCATCACACCATCACACCATCACACCAACACACCAGTTCATACTAACATTTCAGTTTTTATTTATCTTTCCTTATTCTGCAGTTCACTCAAACCCAGTATAAACCAGCAGGAGACGCAGCAGACTTTTCTGGACTGGTAAATGTGAAAGGTGTATGTTATTTCTGCTCTTCTTCCAAATCTAAATGGAAATGAATTTCTTTTAGAATTAAATCACAGTGTAGAGTAAATCACATCATTTTGGGGTTTTTCTCCACAGAGGTCCCAAAGGGAAAGATTGTTGAACATGTGAAGAAAGGATCCAAAAACCAAAACCTAACTTTAGATCAACAGAGAGCGAGAGCAAGACAACTGCAGGACATTCAGAAACGTGTGGTAGAAAAGTTAAACCTCATTGGTGAACCATTCAATGAGGAGCTGAAGGAAGAGCTGAAAAGGTCGAAAAGAGGTGCACATGTCTTCAACAATGATGTCCTTAAATTTCATTCAAAGGTGCTGAAGGATTTTATAAAAAGATATAGAATTGAATCACTTCGAGGATATAATAAGCAGACAATGGATGAATTAGGCAAACACACACTTCTCCAAAAAACAGCAGCTGATATTCAGTACAACATGGTGGTTCACTTTGATGATGATGAATTCTATGTGAATGATAATGCAATATTGTACAGTGTATATAGCAAAGTGCTGCATGAGGCTTTTTTAAAGGTGCTGCGCCACATAAACCCTGATGACAAGACAGATAAAGAGAAACAGCAGGTGACTGACATTATAGATAATATGAATAATTATCAAATCTATGTGGACAAATTTGCAAAAGAGAAGTGGATTGACAACAATCCTACAAGAGAGAGGCGTTTTGAGGAGGTGAGAGGTGAAGTGGCCAACATGTACAAGGAAGAGCGAGGTCTGGTCTGGTGCACTGATATCATGCATGAAGTTGAACCGTTGTTTAATCGAGGACAGTAAGACAGAGCTTATTTCTCTTGTTCAGGGTTGCCAGGTCTTATCATTTCCATCCTTGTAATACACAAACCTGAAAACATCTCAAACAGATTAGAAAGTGGAGGAAAAGGGCACCAGGATTATTCTTTGGAAATAAAAGTTCAGTGTTATTCTCTCCATAATCCTGTTTTTCCTCCCAACCTGTATACCAACATCTGAGCATCACACTTTTACCTTGTTCGCTCTAACCAGTAGCTTTGTATGGAATGGAAATGTATTAGCTTTAATTCTGATGGTTTGCTTTAAAAGAAGATCTTTTTTTTAATTTGTCCCCCAAACCCCCAGAAAACCACCAACAATGCTAATTTCCAACATCAAGATCGATCCACTCAGCTAAACGTCTGTAAATAAAATGCCGAGCTGACAATAATAAGAAGTTGAATTTTACGTTAGTTCAGAACAATATCTCCTTTCCTCCATCTCCCTCCATTATCACCATGACAACCAGCTGAAAATAAAACAAAGCTGGTGTTATTTAACAGAACTGGAGGATTAATTACTCACTGATTCTCTTCAGGGTTTTTAATACTGTGTTTATTCTGTAAGGACTTTAATTGTGTTTCAGCTTGATTGAGAAAAACAGCATGTCTGGATGTTTGGGTGTGAATTAAGTTTAGATTACAGATATATCCATTATTATTAATCATCTTTAGCTCACATTCTGTAGCTTATCACCCAGACGTCCTGGCTGTTTTCACATGACACATGTTGATGGTTTAATGATCCCATTTTCCTCTTTATATTGGAGTAAACATGCTGGTTATGTGTTTGATGAAACAGAAATCTATATGAATGTAAATTCACTTCTTGGTGTTGGTTGCATTGAGCTGTGTTCTGCTCTCTGAGACACGGTGTTTGTCTTTCTAAGTCTAGCTCTGAATCTGACCTTCATCCACCCTACAGCAGGCTAGCAGAAGTTACCATGGTGATGAAAATGATGTAATGTACCAGTCACATACTCATGCACTATATAGTGTACACTGTGTAGGACTCCAGCTTGTAGCACTTCCTGTATTCCCTTTTAGCTTTAATCACAGCACATGCGCTCGAAATGCACAAGTTTACCTTAAAAAAAGAAGAAGAAGAAGCAGACACACAACTGAAGAGACGACATCACAGAAACCTTTCAGTCGTCTTATTTACAACCGCAAACCAATCATTAATGCTTTAATATTAAAAGGAAAACTTTAATGTACTCTTTTGTTTTCATTCCTCACTGACAAGCATTCTGCAAAAACAATGATGATATCCTGATCTGTGTGTGTTGCTATGACAATGTAATCTGCATGTGTTGCTATGACGATGTAATCTGTGTGTGTTGCTATGATGATGTAATCTGTCTGTTTTGCTATGATGATGTAATCTGTGTGTGTTGTTATGACGATGTAATCGGTGTGTGTTGCTATGACAATGTAATCGGTGTGTGTTGCTATGACGATGTAATCTGTGTGTTGCTATGACGATGTAGTCCATGAATATAAATTCATAAATTCTCATTATTCTATTTGTGAAAAAATAATCTGTATTAAAATATTTTAAACTCACCAAGACTCAAGGCTGCTCAAGGCTGAGGATTGTCAGAGGACTGCTAAGGAATGTTGGTTAATGGATGCAAAAAGCTGAACATAGCTGTTTATCTATCTTATCATTTAAGTAACAAAATGTCATAAATTATTGAAAGGTTTTAGCGACTAACACTGACATTTCAGTGACCTTTCAGAGTGAAAAATGTCAACTGTCTAAGTTTCTGTTCTCATTTGTTCAAGATCATAGATAGATAGATAGATAGATAGATAGATAGATAGATAGATAGATAGATAGATAGATAGATAGATAGATAGATAGATAGATAGATAGATAGAAGATTATTGTCATTGCAGGTACAGGTACATAGCAAGGATCTGCTGTTTAGCATCAACCAGAAGTGTAAATTGTAGAAATTGTGTAATTGTGTAACACTATTTATTTTGTTTAACAGGGGCATTGCTAGGGCTAATCATTCGAGCTAATGCATCTACAGTGGTGCACCAGTAACTCTGGCAGGCGGAAATTTTATTTATTTCACACTAATTTCACACTGCACGATTTCCAAAGTCATCAGATCAAGGTTGCTTTCACTGCACGACTACCTAGGGTAGCATTAAGTCGCTGCTGTGTTCACACTGCACGATGGATCGGCAACAGGAGCTTTCACACTATACGACATAACTATAGGAAGAATCGCTGACATCTCTGTTTGGTCTACAAACTGCATTTCACAACCGAACATAATAAGGAAATAACACAAAATTGCATGTGAGATCAGAATTCTCACACAGGGCTGGAAATGGTACCACGCAAAATGTTTGCGAGCCAAATGGTCAGTGCGGAGCACAAAACTGAAGCCATGCTTGCTGATATTGTGGTCTATAACTCCTCCCCAAACTGCCCACTGCCCTGTATCTTGCACACCTCATTGGCTGTAGGTCATCACTGGGGTATGTTTCTTTCACACTGCAGGACTTTGAGTCGCCAACAGGTCCAGATATTTAGCATGCCAAATATTTCAATTGTCACTTGCGTGCACGAGCTCCGATTTGCCTTGATTTTGCAAAACTAGTCGGCGACTGAAGTCGTGCAGTGTGAACTCAGCATTAGAGTAAAAAAACTTATGACCTTCAATATCATTTGTGTGACGCAAATTACGTTAATGACCCACCTTTGTGTATTTCATTAATTTATTTGCGTTATTTGCGTTAAATTATTTTAACTTGATAAGGATTTTGTATTAATTGCATGCATTAACATGTTAACGTTGACAGCCCTAATGTACAGTACATATTTTAACGACTGGCCCGAGGCAGATTGTTGAGAATCCATATGCAAATCTTTATTGAAAGTTCCAAAACAACAGGAAATAAACATGAATCAAAAGAATGAGAGCAAAAGAGTCAAAAACTGGAAAGCAAACACTGGGTAGCAACCAAAACCGAAACTCATACACAGTAATCCAATCCAACAAGGTAATTTAATAAACATGGCTCAATAAGTTCAGGGAAAAATACTTCACATTGTGGCGTCATGAACACGCTGCTTAAGAAGAGGGGAAATCCCAGAAATGTTTCTCGTGGGTGCATAAGAATTCAGGTGAGGGCTCCCTCTGTTGGCCTGACGCCATGTCCGATGTTACATATATATATACAGTTGTGCTCAAAAGTTGGTATGCCCTGAAAGAAATTGTTAAACATTGCCATGTATTTGGAAAATATTACTGATAATGCTAATGATAATGATAAAGACTTTTTTCTTATTTAAGGATAGTGGTCACCTGTTACAGAGCCCCCCTCTCTATAAACCCTTCTCCGGGTTCTATGGGGAGTGCGACCATAGGGGTGAGGAGCTGGTCAGTCTGGGTGTTGGTGATGAAACTCCAGGATATTGTTGGCATCAACCCAGGAATGTTCCTCCGGGCCGTGTCCCTCCCATTCTACGAGGTACTGTAGATGATTTCTGAGGCACTCTAGGAGGGTGTGTACTCTGCAGGCGGGGGCCCCGTCAATTTCCAGTGGTGGCTCACTACCAGGGGATCCGCCACTCGGGGGGGAGTAGGCTGGCTTGAGGGGCGATTTGTGGAATAAGAGGATGACATGGCAGAGAGCTGGAGGCGATATGTGGTCCTGGGTTGATCCGCCGTACAATTCAAAAGGGACCTATGAACCAGGGACTGAGCTTATGGCATGGGTGCTTTAGTTTCAAGTTCTGCGTGGATAACCAGACCCACTGATAATTGGGGTGCGGGCGTCTACGCCGATTGGCTTGAATTCTTTGTCAGTGAAAGGCTCTTTCCCATACCTCTTGGCTACAGCGGGCCCAGTCATCTACTGCAGGAACATCAGGCTGCCCAGACCATAGAAACAGTGGTGGTTGGAACCCCAGGGTACACTGAAAAGGTGTTAATCCAGTGGAAGAGTGAATGAGTGACTTTTGGGTGTATTCAGCCCACAGCAGGAACTCAATCCATCGGTGTTGTTCACGACTACAGTATGCCCTGAGATACCTGTTGAGCTCTTGATTTTGATGCTCTGTCTGCCCATTCGTCTGAGGGTGGTAGCCCGATCTCAAGCTCACCTTGATCCCCAGGTGGTCACAGAATGCCCACCATACTCGAGAAGTGACCTGGGGACCTCGGTCGGATACAGTGTCCTATTTGGTACCTAGTCTGGGACTGAGCACAGGCAGTGCAGGTCTGAACATGGGTCTCTGCATCTTGGGTTAGCTATTTTTAGTAGTGAGATGGTTCAGCGGATGTCTGGGTGCCCTGACCTGGGGGCCTCATGCACCCACTATAAAATGTGTAGACGAAGCAACAAGGGTACGTAGAGTTTGGACGGTGGGCAGGCTGAAGGAGGAGGCTTTTCGGCGCGGGCTATTTGGATTTCTTCCATTAAGTCCCATTGGATGGGAGCTAGTTTGATAGATAAGGGAAGAATAGGTTTGGGATGAGTCAATGAACTTACAGGGTTGTGATGGCGGGACAAGGCATCAGCTTTACCATTCTTTGTGCCAGGGCAATAGGTTACAGAGAACTGGAAGTGGGGGAAGAATAATGGGGATTCAGTTGTTTAGGCTTTAACATAGAGTTGGTGTCGAAGCAGGCGAGTGAGCACCATTCGGACGTGTAGCACATGGTCCTGGTATAATGGGGAGTAGATCAATATGTCGTCAATATAAGCAATGACGTACTTATCCATCAAGTCCTTGAATACATTAGTAATGAATGATTGGAACACAGTAGGCGCATTGGTAAGCACGTAGGGCATGACTTGGTACTCATTTTGTCCCTCAGTAGTGTGGAAGGCCGTCTTCCACTCATCTCCGTCTTGAATTCTGACCAGGTTGTAAGCGCTACATAGGTCCAACTTTGTGAAGTAACAAGCCTCCCTGAGCCTCTAGAGCCACTGGTACCAAAGGAAGTGCAAAACTGAACTTTATAGTCACAACCATAAACACTATGTTTGAAGAGGAGTCAACAAGGCCTACACTGAAAAGTACACCATCCCCACTGTGAAGCATGTGGGGGGATCTCATGTTTTGGAGCTCCACTGGCAAAGGGCAATTATTCAAAATTGATGACAAGATGAATGTAGCATTTTATCAGAAAATGCTGGCAGACAATTTACAATCTATAGCATGAAAGCTGCACATGGGTCGCTCTTGGATGTTCCAACATGACAATGATCCAAAGCACAAGGCCAAGTTGACCCTTCAATGGCTACAGCAAAAAAGGTGATGGTTCTGGAGTGGCCATCACAGTCTCCTGACCTCAATATTATTTAGCCACTTTGGGGAGATCTCAAACATGCAATTTGTGCAAGACAACCAAAAAATCTACGGGAACTCATACACATTTTGTCAAGAAGAATTGGCAGCTCTACCACCTGAGAGAATTAAGGACCTCGTGCACAGTTATTACAAAAGACTGCATGCCTTCATTGATGCTAAAGGGGGCAATACACCATATCAAGAACTAAAGGTATGCAAACTTATCAAAAGGGATTATTTCCTCATTTTCTTTGTCATGATTTGTTTGATGATTGTACCATTCTGTTACGCCTTACATATGACAACTTGAGTGTTATAATAAATAAAATAAATTTGCTTTGCCTTCTCTATCATGTTTTCTTTAAAAAATGGTAAACATCTTGCAGATTCTCCCAAGGTATGCAAACTTTTGAGCACAACTGGATAGATAGATAGATAGATAGATAGATAGATAGATAGATAGATAGATAGATAGATAGATAGATAGATAGATAGATAGATAGATAGATATAGATAGAAATAAATGAACTATGGTAATATAAATGAACAATTATGTACATTATAATTATATTATCCAGAGAAGATGTAGCAGAATGTATAGGGTTGAGCAGAACTGCAAGGTGGTGAAGTGTTAGTGAGACATGAGTGTCCTAGCGGTGTAGTGTAGCGGTCAGAAGATTTAAAGCTGTGGGGAAAAAATGGCCCTGAACCTGCTGGTTCTGGTGTGGATGGATCTGTATCTCCTCCTGGACAGAAGTAGGTTGAACAGTAGGTTTGAGGGTTGAGGATATTTGATTACCAGTGTTGGGTAGGTTACTTTGGAAATGTAATTGGTTCCAGACTACAGGTTCCTCTGTTTAAAATGTAATAAGTAGTGTAACTTTTCAATTACTTTATAAAAGTAAAGTAACTGATTACATTTGATTACATTTAAGTTTCTAATGGATATTTTCAACGAAATCATTTCCAAACATTTATACCAGGCAGGGTTAACCTTACAGTAGAACTCTGTTTACTGTTAGAATTTTAAATCTTTCATCACTTGAATTAAGATTATATTAATTTAATTTTAAGCACAGCCACCACAAAACCAGACTTCAGAACAAAAACTGTTTAATACTGTTTTAGGAATCAAATCTTTGCATAACTATGGCAGGACACACTGGCAAGTAACAATGCCTTGGAAAAAAAACATAATCTGTAAAGAGTCATCATAATGTACGCTACAGCGCTAAAATAACTAAGTTATATTAGATCTGACACCAACACATTTACAAGGAGGAAAAGTGTGAGCTATATATTTACTGTCAAAGGGTTCAGAAATAAAAGTGTGCCTGGTAAAGGCAGCTAGCAGACTGTTGCGGGCGTCTGCCGGAGGTGGAAGAGGCCGGATCCATGCGCAGAGTGAAAGACGGTAATCCTAGTGCAGGGCTCGACTAAATCCAATGGGCAGCACGAAAGAAAAAACGAGAAAACAGTCCAGGGTCAGAATCACGAATAAAGGGCTATATCAGAGGCAAGACAAAGAAACATAGTCAAGGTACAGTCTAAGGTAATCACACAAAGAGTAATCCAAGATATGCGAGGCAACACTTAGTTAGTCCACAATAGACGAAACTTCGCAATGTGCCGGATGTGCGCTCCACTTTTATGTCCGTGCGGGAACCCGGTAGTGGCTCAAAACTCGGGTGAGGGCTCCCTCTTGCTTCAAGATCCCAGGAGCGATGTGACAGAGCCCCCCCCTCTAGGAACCCCTCCTGGGGTTCTATGCCGTGGGCGACCTCTGGTGCGTGAAGCGGGTTTCCCAGGGTGTGTGTGGTGAAAGTCCACCTGCAGAGAGGGGTCCAGAATATCAGCCACGTCCACCCAGAGCTTACAGCATGGCAGTTTCAGCTTCAGATTGCGGGTAGACAACCACGCGTACTGTCCTACTGTATAGGGTGGATGGGGTCGTCGATGCTGATTAGCCTGAAACCTCTGTCTCCTGATCGCCCATTGTAGACGCACATGTGCCCGTTCCCACATGCCTTGACTAAGCCAAGCCCACTCCGCCACTGTTGGAACATCCGAGGGTTCGCCGGACCAGGGGAATAGTGGGGGTTGATATCCCAAGATACACTGGAATGGGGTCATGCCTGTGGAGGAGTGGGTTAGTGAGTTCTGGGCATACTCAGCCCAGGGGAGGAATCAGGGGAGCCCCTGATTCAGGCGCTCTGTTTGGCCGTTAGACTGGGGGTGATAGCCCGAACTCAAGCTTACATTAATGCATAGCTGTTCGCAGAAGGACCTCCACACACTCTGGAAGTAAACTGAGAACCTCGATCTGACACTATATCCTCTGGTAACTCGAAGTTGCGGAATACTTGCTGGAAAAGATCATTGGCTGTTTGTAGAGCCGTGGGTAGTCCTTTCATGGGCACCGGCTTGCAGGCCTTAGAGAATCGGTCAACGATGACCAACACAGTAGTAAATCCTCCAGAGTTGGGGAGGTCCATAAGGAAATCCATGGACAGGTGGGATCAGGGTCGTCAAGGGACTGGTAAAGGTTCAAGAAGTCCATCCGGGAGCTGATGGCTGACACGAGACTGCGCACACGCTGAGCAGGACTTAACACAGTCCTCCATGTCCTGTCTCAGAGTGGGCCACCAGAACCTACGGCGCAGGAGTTGTGTGGACCGGTTAATCCCCGGATGCCCTGAGCTTGGGGATTCGTGAACCCACTGCATGACACGCAGACGTAAGGTAGTCGGGACATATAACTTGGCCGGAGGGCAGTTCGCTGGCGGGGGTTCATTGGCGTGAGCGTGCTGAATTTCCTCCATCAGGTTCCACCGAACAGGGGCTAATATGGCGGTAGGTCTGAGAATGGGTTCTGACTTTGGCAGGGGTCTCGCTGTCTCGAACTGCCTTGAGAGGGCGTCCGCCTTGCCGTTCTTGGATCCAGGGGATAAGTCACGGAGAACTCAAACCTGGTGAAATACAACGCCCATCTAGCTTGGCGTGAGTTCAAGCGCTTTGCTCCCTTGAGGTACTCTAGGTTGCGGTGGTCGGTCAGTACTAGGAATGGGTGTCGTGCTCCCTCGAGCCAATGTCGCCATTCTTCAAGAGCGGCCTTAACGGATAACAATTCTCTGTTTCCCACGTCATAGTTAGCCTCGGCCGCCGTGAGTTTCCTAGAGTAGAATGCACAAGGATGAAGCTTGTTAGAGGCCCCATGCCGCTGAGAAAGCACGGCCCCGATTCCACAACTGGAAGCGTCCACCTCCACAACGAACTGCTGATCAGGGTCTGGGTGTCGCAGTATGGGGGCCGTAGAGAAGCTGGACTTGAGCCTGGCGAACGCCTCCCAGGCTTGTTCATTCCACACCAGCCTCTTAGGTTTGCCCCTTAGTAGAGACGTTAACGGGCTAGCCACGGAGCTGTAGTTCCTGATGAAATGTCAGTAGAAGTTAGCAAAGCCCAGGAAGCGTTGCAGGTCCTTAACCAGGGTGGGTTCTGGCCACTCCGTGACAGCTTGAACTTTAGATTGGTCCATCTCAGCCCCTTGTTGCGAAATCACATATCCCAAGAACTAAACTAAAGCAAACTAAAGGGTCAGTTTTTATTTCTGTACACTCACAATAGTGACAAAAACCATATTCTTTTATAAAATAAAGAAAGGCTAGGTTCCATACCTGCAGATGCTTCCTCAGGTTCAACAGCCTTTGATGTCGAAAGCATTTTAACAGCTGGCAAACAAATTTTGCACTGAACTGTTATATTTGCCAGGACTGAAATGCATTTTTATCACTCGCCATGGTGGTAACTCTCAGACAGTGTAGTAGCCTAAAGCTTTCTGAGGAAATGTGGATTAACGTAATTGGCAGACACACTGCAAATTCAAACCAGAGAACCAATCAAAATCATCAGAATAGCACCACTTTAACAAACTCTAGCAACAAATTAATATCATTTAACATATCCTAGTTTTTTTTAAAGAAAATATTCAGATGTAACCCTATTTGTAATCTTTAACATTTTCATAAGTAACTGTAATTTAATTACAATTTATTTCTCACTAACTGTAATGAATTACTGTTACATTTATTTTGTAATTAAATTACATAACGCCATTACATGTAACTAGTAACTCCCCAGCACTGGTGATTACCTAACCTTACAGACTGAGGTCAATTGATCTCATCATGGCACCTGTTAGTGGGTGGGATATATTAGGCAGCAAGTCAACATTTTGTCCTCAAAGTTGATGTTAGAAGCAGGAAAAATGGACAAGTGTAAGGATTTGAGCGAGTTTGACCAAAAGGCCAAATTGTGATGGCTAGACCACTGGATCAGAGAATCTCCAAAACTGCACCTCTTGTGGGGTGTTCCCGGTCTGCAGTGGTCAGTATCTATCAAAAGTGCTCCAAGGAAGGAACAGTGGTGAACCGGTGACAGGGTCATGGACGGTCAAGGCTCATTGATGCACATGGGGAGAGAAGGCTGGACCGTGTGATCCGATCCAACAGACAAGCTACTGTTGATCGAACTGCTGAAGACGTGAATGCTGATTCTGATAGAAAGGGGTCAGAATACACAGTACATCACAGTGGGCACCAAAAATGGGCATGTGAGCATCAGAACTTGACCACGGAGCAATGGAAGAAGATGGCCTAGTCTGATGAATCACGTTTTCTTTAACATCACGTGGATGGCCGGGTGTGTGTGCATCTATTACCTGGGGAACACGTGGCACCAGGATGCACTATGGGAAGAAGGCAAGCCGGCGGAGTGTGGTTTGATGACCACAACAACCAGTTTGAGGTGTTGACTTGGCCTCCAAATTACCCAGATTTTAATCCAATCCAGCATCTGTGGGATGTGCTGGACAATCAAGTCCGATCCATGGAGGCCCCACCTCACAACATACAGGACTTAAAGGATCTGCTGCTAACATTTTGGAATAAGATACCACAGCACACCTTCAGGGATCTAGTGGAGTCCATGCCTTGATGGGTCAGGGCTGTTTTGGCAGAAAAAAGTGGGACCAACACAATATTAGGTGGTCATAATGTTATGGCTGATCAGTGTATGTGCCAAATACGCACAGTTTTGTTTACAATTATGTGATTGTGACAACATTCTTTTCTAGTAAAGAAGTCAAGTGAAAGCAGCGTCCTGCTAGTGAAACCAGATTCTTGACTACACCTGTGCAGAACTTCACTCATGTGATTGATTGTTCATGGAATTTATTAGTTTGTGTATATCCGGTGATGACTTTAATTTTAAAAAGCAGTCACGGACAGCCCATTACTTCATGAAACTGGTCAGTAACAGTGCAATGAGTCAGGGGCATGGGGTTCTGTTGCCCTGTATATGTCACTCATTCACTAATATTATCTTTTCTTTGCATTTCTTTAGACATTAAACTTTCCTTGCAGCTGTAACATCTGTATTTGTTCTCAAATCTTCTGCCCGGTGACATCATAACTCCCATCGACTTTCTGTAATGATGTCACTTTGAGATTTGATTAACAGCAAAATAACATGTTATTTTTTACACCTAACCATTTATGATGCACCAGAAGCACATTAATGATGATTAAAGTTCCCCTTGTACCTGTAAATGGTGACATGAAAAACTTCTGCTTCTGTAGTTAAAATGTCAAGAACATTTTTCCATGGGAGTTAATAAGTCAGTATCAGCAGGGGGCGCTGTCTCATAGCAGGTTATTAAACCACACATGATGCTGAAAGGAGCTAATGATAATAATAATAATAATAATAATAATAATAATGATAATAATAATAATAATGATAATAATAATAATAATGATAATAATAATAATAAGAATAATGATAATAATAATAATAATAATGATAATAATAATAATAATGATAATAATAATAATGATAATAATAATAATAATGATAATAATAATAATAATGATAATAATAATAATAATGATAATAATAATCTGTAATCTGTGTGTGATGTAACCTGTGTTGCTATGACGATGTAGTCCATGAATATAAATGTAATTCTCATTATTTTATTTGTAAAAAAAAAAAAAAAAATCTGCATTAAAATATTTTAAACTCACCAAGACTCAAGGCTGCTTTTTTCAATGAAGTATAAATTTGAAAAGAAAAACAATTGATAGAAATTTTCATTCTAGAAATGAAGTTTGTTTGAAGGAGAGGTGTGAGGAAGAATACCGTAATCAAAATCTTAAAAATAAAAAATGTTTTAAATTATTTTATATTAAATGCAGTGCTATTTCAGTGCTCTTTATTGGATCTTTACCATTTATTTCACCAGGATCATCTTTATTTATTTATTTATTTATTTATTTATATCAGCTCTAAAATGAATTGCACTGACCCGCTCACTACAGATTTTTTTTTATTACTTAAATCAGGCTCATTATTTAAATGTGTACAATAACATTTTTTTGGCTGTTAATTGAAGCCATAGAGCTTTTCATTCCTGAACCTTCCACACACACACGTTTATTCACTTCTAACGTTTCATGAGGCTGAATCGGACATGTCTGTAGGAAGTCTTGTTGGAGAACTCAACTCAAATTAAATTAAATCCATTTCATCATTCAGACAAATGACAGAAACCTATAAATAGAATACAATTTTTAGCTTTTAAAAAATAAAATAAAAAGACTGCTAGCTTCGCCTCTCAGAGCCCTGAGGTTCCCCAGACTTCACTTTGAGAACCAGTGCTCTATAGAAAAATTTAGAAAACCCCCGAGCGCTCAGCGGTGTCTCTCCCGACCCTTCTGCCTGGATAAAGCGGAGCAGAATCCCGTCCTGATGATTTATTCAGTTAAACATGGAGTCATTTCTCCTGCTGCAACCGGTCACTATATTACATCATTATAATCACAAGTCAGGCTCTGATCTTACTGCACCCCGCCCCCCCCATCACACACACACACAGAATCATTCCATCAGAGACTTTAAAAGAAAAATAAGAACAGCAGAAAAAGATTATTTAAAAATAATAATAATAATAATAATAAAACATAATAAACGTCACTCTCTCTCGATGTGTTTTTTCTTTTTTAAAAGCTGTAGATTTGGAGTGTGTCACCAAAGTGTCGGAAGATACACACAAACGGCAGTGTGTGTAATACGTACCAAAAAATTCACAGGGTGGAGTCTTAAGGGTGTGTGCGTGTATGTGTGTGTGTCTGTGTGTGTAAAATGTCCTCAAAGACCCAAAACTGCCACGAGGCTTCAGGAGTGTGACATTATTCCAGAAAGTCCATGGGAGTTATGATGTCACAGGGCAAATGACCATTTAGTGAAGCGCTCTCTCTCTCACACACACACACACACACACACACACACAGAATGAAAGTCAGAGTTTCTTTCTGTCCTTGTTTTGTGCTCCCCGTCAAACAGATGAGAACTTTCCACTGGTTTTGTTCTTTATAAACACACACACACACACACACACACACACAGCCATGAAACAATACATACATAAAAAGTACCAAGTAACAAAACAGTCAAAAAAAATAATAAGTGATGCAAACACTGTTAATCATGTGCGACAGAAATATGAAACACACACACACACACACACATGCATGCACACGCACACACACACTCCGGTGGAAGCCATCTCCCTTGTAAGTAGTGTCATTTTTATTTTCACAGGAGTGTGTATTCAAGAGGATAAGTGTCCGTCTTGATCCTTTGAGTCCAACACACACACACACACACACACACACAGCAGAGAGGAGACTGGAGAATCCTGAATGGCGTGGAACAGATGTGAGCGCTAGCTTCCTTGCTTTAGATTCCTTTAGCCGAGCTGTTCTGGTGCATTTTAAGGTGGACCGGACCCTGATGCCTGAGATCTCCTGCTCTGCACCATTTACCTGCTGGTGTCCATCGGATCCTCCTTAAAATTCTCACACTGCTCCATCACCTTGCTGCAAGAAGAAAACGCGCGCGCACACACACACACACACACACACACAGTGTAGGATCAATATTTATTATTCAAGGCTCTAATTAGTTAAATATCTAACATGCGACTAACTTATTTTTTCCTCCACCTGAGTGGATATCTCTGAGCTAACTAGTTCTGCTCCACTGTCTAGTGGGCGTGGCATGAATTTTACCATTGTTGCATATGGGCGTGTTTGGTGGGTGTGGTCTGCATAGCTTAAGCTCCCATATGGCAGTCTACTGTATAGTTCATACACAACATCATGGTGTTTTTGTTTTAAATTGTATTGTGTGTGTGTGTGTGTGTGTGTGTGTGTGTGTACCGTGCCATGGTCTTTGTGTCTTGGTGAGAAGACTCCAGCTCGAGAACTTTCTTCAACAGCGCAATTCCTCCTTCCTTTACTAATAATGGGCAGTATTTGTTTGCTGTGGATGGACAGGCAGACAGACAGACAGACAGACAAACAGAAAAGAGACAGACAGATAGAAGAGAAAGATGTATAGACAGACAGAAAAGAGACAAACAGACACACAGAAAAGAGATAGACAGACAGAAAAGAGACAGAAAGACAAGAGGCAGACAAAAAAAGAGGCAGACAGAGAAGAGACAGACAGAAAGGAGAGAATTAAACACAGATAAAGGATGAATACTGAGGATGAATACAGTCATATCTTAATTAATCTTAACCCGTTGCTGGGCTTTACACTTAATTATGCAAATTAGGCTCTCTATAACTCTCTGTAACAACAGAACATTTAGTTCGTTTATTTCCCTCTAACGAGAAAAACTTGTAGAGAAAAGTTTGAACTCCAACAATAGGAAACTCCAGTATAACAGACACAGGCTCCGCCCACTCTAGGCTCCATGATGATGACATGGTTTATTTAATAATTAGCTTAATGATGATGGCAAGCTTATGCAGATTTGTGTGTGTGTGTGTGTACTTACGATACACAGACACCAGGTTGTAGAGAGCCCAGGTGGCCCAGTGCTGACTGACAGGTGATATACTCTGGGGGAGGAGACGCAGAATAGGTTCGAATGACCTGAGAGAGAAAGAGAGAGAGAGAGAGAGAGAGAGAGAGAGAGAGAGAGAGAGAGAGAGAGAGAGATTATATCCAGTAAGTTAATAAATCAGTAATGGAGCAGTTTGATGAACTCTCACTGCCCCGCCCCTAAATGTTTTATTCCTTTTACACCACAGCAACTTACAAACCATTACCAGCTTTCTTTTTTTTTTTAAAGAAAAGACACATGGAACGTATCAGTTATAAAATATTACAGAAACAGTAATGTATTAGAATCTGCAGTAGGTCAGTGTAGGTCAGTGTAGAGGAGTTGACCACACACACACCTGTAGTTGATGTTGCGGCGTGAGGTGACGTCCCAGCTCTGGATGGCGTCCCACATCTTGTCCATAACCATCTCTCGGTTCGGGTTCTCCACCGTCCACACCGCGGGCCCGTCAAACATGATATGGGACAGAACCCCGCAGGCGTTATAGGACACCTCGATCCCGTCCGCCTTGCTGCCCAACAGGTTACTGCGCAGGGAACAATTAGAAAGGGGGTTTGTGACACGTTTAATGATGTTCAGCATCTGAGGATCTGTCTTATTCCCATTACAGAACAATCCAGCATGGGTATTATTATTATAAATAAAAGAGGTGAGAGAAGCTAGGATAAAAATTATACAAGAATGAAAGGTGTTGATGAAGGAATAGAGGTGGAGAGGGAGACGGAGAGGTAGAGCTGTTGAAATAACAGGGAGGGATGATGTGGAGTGTGGAGATGGAGCACCTGAAGACGCTGATGAACTGGCTGGTGAGAAGCTGAGGTCTGAGCTCCTTCACCTCAGCCACGTTACCCAGCAGCCCCAGCATGTTACGGTGCAGCTCCTGTTTATCTGGAAACTCCTGTGGACACAAAACACACACACACACACACACATATTATAAAAGGGGCGCATCAATAACTCTTTCTTTCATAAGTAGATGTTTTTTGGTTCTCATTTGGTACCTTTAAGCAATCCAGGAACAGGTTCATGCCACTGCAGTTGAGGAACATCTGGCAGTTATCTGGTGTTTCATCTGTGATGTTCCACAACGCACTCCAGGAGAACTCCATCACCTGATCACACTGGAGAGAGGAGGAGGAGAGAAACCAGAAACACACACACATCATCATCATCATCATCCTCATCCAATCAGACAACATACTAATCATCATCATCATCTTCATCATCATCATCATCATCCTCATCCAATCAGACAACATACTAATCATCATCATCATCTTCATCATCATCCTCATCCAATCAGACAACATACTAATCATCATCATCATCATCTTCATCATCATCATCCTCATCCAATCAGACAACATACTAATCATCATCATCTTCATCATCATCATCCTCATCCAATCAGACAACATACTAATCATCATCATCATCATCTTCATCATCATCATCCTCATCCAATCAGACAACATACTAATCATCATCATCTTCATCATCATCATCCTCATCCAATCAGACAACATACTAATCATCATAATTATCATGATCATCATCATCATCCTCATCCAATCAGACAACATACTAATCATCATCATCATCTTCATCATCATCATCCTCATCCAATCAGACAACATACTAATCATCATCATCATCTTCATCATCATCATCCTCATCCAATCAGACAACATACTAATCATCATCATCATCTTCATCATCATCATCCTCATCCAATCAGACAACATACTAATCATCATCATCATCTTCATCATCATCATCCTCATCCAATCAGACAACATACTAATCATCATAATTATCATGATCACCATCATCATCCTCATCCAATCAGAGATCCTTCACCCCCACACTCACCAATCTGTCATGCAGCTTCTTCTGGATTAAATTCAACATGGTCTGAGAAAAAACACAAGAGAAAAATAAAGATCTAGTTTTAAAATAAATATCTTAAACACCTTTATGGTGCATCACACCAGCTGAAATAAACACACCTTAACAAAGCCCATCTTGCCCACGGCCTCCTTGTGGTCATTGTCCACCTGGCAGACCAGGGCATTGCAGAGGTGCACAGCGATGCGCTGGATGGACTCGTCCTGACGCACCGGCTCCAGGATCTTCAACAGCAGCAGGTTAACGCGATGATACTGAAACTCCAACTCATCAGGGATGTTAAAATTACACAGAGTCAGACAGCAATTCCTCTGAACCTGGAGAGGGAGAGAGAGATTCAAGAAGCTTTACTGTCATTTCCTCCACATGTATCTGACACAGTACAGAGTGAAATGAAACAGCGTTTCTCCAGGACCTGGTGCTACAGAAACATACAACATAAAGATCAACCACAACAACAACACAGAGCTAGGACAGGAGTTTGTCCAAGACACATAAAGTGTAAAGTGTGCAGCTAGGTGCAAACAGAGCAACGACAAGACAGTGCAGAAACAATAAGTACAAAAAGACAACACAACAACAGGACACTTGGCGCCAAAAAAGAAAAAGAACATGTGTAATGAACTGTAAAATGAAATGATGTACAGCTTTGAGAAAGAGACACAGAGAGAGAGAGAAAGAGAGAGAGAGCTCATCAACAAAAAATTAATTTAAATATACATCAGAATCCAGGCATCCATCATGGCAGCAAAGCTCACACTGTGTGTGTGCGTGTGTCTCACCGTGACCTCCTGGTACTGCTCCATGCCATTGAGTACGACCTCGATGACCTGCCTGCGCATCTTCACACTCTGGTAATTCCGGTACTCCGTACTGGTCAGGTAGAAGAGAGCGGCGCTGCCCGTCACCTGGATACTCTTATCATATTTATGACACTTCAGTGCTGCTATCACCAACTGGAGGGGGTGTGGGGTGTGTGTGGGAGAGAGAGAGACAGAGAGTTAACATTTTGAGAGGCAAGTTATGAAACAGATCATCCCATGAGTAAAGTGTGTGTGTGTACCTGCACTGCTCGGACCAGGTTGTTACAGTGCTGTATCCGGACGAAGTCAAACAGCTGGTTGATGGCTTTGTGCGCAAGTTCAGGACGATGTTCAGTGTAAGCTTCGATAGCGTTCAGCACCTGCTCTTCATTCTTAGAGCCTGTCACCTAAAACACACACACACATATATATATATATATATATATATCAAAGAAAGTCATAAAATATTAATATGTTGAGTGTCACATTGTTTTACTGATAAATTCTTGAGGTATTAACGTACAAAAAAAGCAAGACCAAATTTAACGGTGTTGCGTCACATGACCACTAGGGGGAGACAAAACATCACCTTCTGTAATAGTTATCCGTTTATTTCTTTTTGTTTGATAATAATTTTTTATCAGCTTCTAAGTGAAAAAGTTGTGATAGTCCGACTCCTGAATCCAGTCTGAACAGTTTTTTATACAAAAAACTGGATGTAATCAGTCAGAATGACTTTGACAGAATAGATTGACACGATAACCAAAAAGTATCTGAGTAGAAATGTAAGAGAGGAGTCAGATAAAGACGTTTTTGCGCGTGCTAGCCGTACCTTAAACGCCGGGATGTGTGTGACGTTACACAGTGTAGTGTTATAAAGACCCAGAAACTGCAGAGGCCTCTTCAAGCCCTGGAAGGGGTAGATACTGCTCTTACTGGGCTCGACACTGAGAGTGAGACAGAGAGAGAGAGAGAGAGAGAGAGAGAGAGAGAGACAGAGACAGAGAGAGACAAGAGACAGAGAGAGAGACAGAGAGAGAGAGATAGAGACAGAGACAGAGACACAGAGAGAGACAGAGAGAGAGAGAGAGAGAGAGACAGAGACAGAGACAGAGAGAGAGAGAGACAGAGAGAGAGACAGAGAGAGAGACAGAGAGAGAGACAGAGAGAGAGGGAGAGGGAGAGAGAGGGAGAGAGAGAGGGAGAGGGAGAGAGAGAGGGAAACATCTTTATAGCCCATATGTAATCAACTCAGTTTCTGAGTAGGTTTTGTGTCACTTCCTGTGTGGGCGTGTACCAGGGTGGTCCCATGGCCTCCTCGATGTACGGCACAGTGCAGTTGTCCAGCATGACGTGTCCCGAGATGTCCAGCGAGACAAGGTTCCCTAAACTCTGTATGATGTTCGTGAGGATCTTCCTCGTCAGCTTGAACTTGGAGGAGCGCTGACCTTCGCGTGAGATATCTAAGTGCCTGTGAAAGAACGTCGGATTAAGAACAGGAACACTGTTTATTTGACCCAGTGAAAGGGGCGTGGCCTCTGTGTCCTCCACTGATCACATGAACTATGACTGCTCACCTCAGCTGGCTCATGTGCAGGATGGTGGCGAAGAGCTCCTCGTTCAGGTCCACGTTGTAGAGCACAAGCGAGGCTAGCTGCTCCCTCCACTGTGTGAGGAAGGCGGGGCGGGGCAGGTGCGTTGAGGACAAGTCCAGCGCTCTGAGAGTGTCCAGTGGCTTCAGCAGAGCTTCAGGGTCCACCTCCACTGGCAGATTGCCAACATTCAACATGCACAGCCTCCTGAAGCCCTGGAAGGAGAAGTCAGTACCATCGCAGAACTCTTCATCGTCCTCCTCATCGTCCTCATCGTCCTCGGGGGAGGGCTTGCGAAAGAAGATGTTGGAGCAGCCGAAGAGGCTGAGGGACACGAGCGTTTGCCGGAAGTTGCGCAGCGTGCGAAGGCTTCGGGCGCTCAGGTGGTTACAGCACGTCAGGTGGAGCTCCATCAGATCCTGGAAAAAGAAGCTTACAAGTTACAGAACAGTCCTAATGAGAGAGTAAGAACATGAAACTGTATGGTGATATAAAATAAAGACAATGACTTATTATTACAATGTAATAACAATAACACCACTTATTAAAATGAGTTATGTAGGTGTTATAGCTACTAACATTATTTATTATTAAGATATTACAGCAAAAACAACTTATTATTACACTAATACAGTTTTAAAACACCTTCTTAAGGTGTTACAACAATAAAATGACTTATTATTACCATGTTATAGCACTAAATTTACTTTAATGGCATTAAAGCAAGAAAATGACTTAAATTAATAAAGTATACAGTAAGTTGGTATTGAGGTGATACTAATCAGTTGATGTGTGTGAGCACCTGCTTGCTGATGGCCTCGAGGTCTCGGTCTCGTACGACGTCCTCTCTGAGGTGCAGTCTGCTCAGTCGGGTGCTGTGCGGGTCGCAGAAGAGCTGGAAAAAACCGTCCTGAGGCTCAAACTCGCTGTCTGTGTGCACCAGCTCCATGTACCTGCAGCAGAGGAGCAGAATTACAGCAACAACACCTGTTCCTGAGGAATAGCAATACACTGATATGTTAAAGTGGCATAAAGGCATTACAGACATAAAATGACAAATTAATAGGTAATAGAGACAAATATTATATAGCATACAAATGTTATAGCAGTCTATTATAGGATTAGAAATGAGTTTATTAGATGGACAGTGCAGGTGGGACAGTTTGGAGGCTTAGGTTTACATGGTGAGAGAGGAGAGATTGAGATGGTTTGAGCATGTGCAGAGGAGGGATATAGGCTATATTGGAAGAAAAAGGCTAAAGAGAGCAGCTGACAAGAAGTAGAAGAAGTCTATTATAGCAGCCTTATTAAAGTGTTATAACAACTAACAAAAACAATTAAAGTAATAAGCGACTCGCTTCCAGGTGTTATAGCAAGAAGAAATAACAGTCATGCTGCATAATAATAAATTGAACAGTGTAATAATGTAATAATAATATCATTATTAAGGTGTTATAGCAATAAAACCACACATTCCATTTAAGTCACTTGTAGAAGATTCAAGTAGGAGATGATGCAAGCATCTGGAATAACTAGTTTGTTTGACATCGTTATCTACATCCATTTCAGATCTCACGCCCTCTGAGTCACTGGTACAACCAAGTTCTATAACACTGTAATAACAATAATAATAACAATAATAATAAAGAGTGGCCACATACACGTTGACGAGCTTGTCACAGATCTCGCTTGGTAAGAAGACGTCGGGACGAAGGCACAGTTTGTTCCTCTCGCCCATGTAGCACATGGTTCTTCTGAGGTTCTTCAGACAGAACACGGTGCACAGGGACATGAGGCTCTCGGGGTCGTCCCCTGCTTTGGTTGCCATGGTGACGCGCCCTTTCGGAGTCAGAGGTCAAACGCCACAGCGTCGGAGGAGAGCCGACAGAGCACTCAGATCTCGGGCATCATGAGCTCCGAGCCTAACAATATAAAAAATATATATGATTTATTATTATTAATAATAATAATTTAATTGCTTTATGATAATTAACTACTTATAAATAATAATATATTTTATTTTAATTATTCAGCTAAAATAAAGCTAACCGATTTCTATTTGTAGTCTGTAGAGCGAGCAGGGGCAAAAGTTCTTAACTTTTTATATTCTCCAAAATTATTGGCACCCTTTATGAGACAACTGGATGAGATTACAGAACATTATTTACATTTCTGACTAAAATTACTCAAATTTATAAAGATAAAGAGTTTAGATAAAGAGTGAAAGTTCAAAGCGAGAGATCAACACACTTAAATGAACAAATTCCTTATCAAATTACTTGTTTGTAATTTAAACAGATTATTGTTGTCATAAACAACTGACAAGCATTCGATTATCTCTAAAGTGAAAAAAAGTCAGCAGAGTAACACCATGTTAAATCTTCCTTGCAGATTTTTATATGATTATATTTTACATGATATTACTGTGAGACAACAGACGTCACCAGATATATTTATAAGGAGGGGGTATCCCAATTATTTTGACATTGGTGTTTTTGCTAGCCCAGTCAATCAAACTTTATGACAGTCTCAAGGTCCAACATTTAAAAATACATACAGACAAAAAACACAAAATAAAAGAAAAACAATGGTGCCAGTGATTCCACAACTCAGACTGTGGTACTAAGCTTTATATTTGATAAACCCATGATAATCTCATTCTCAGAAGCATTAAACGGGCAGATAAAAGAAGTGAACTACGGGATAAACACAATAAAACATATGCATATATTTATGGTATCAAAAGTATTGGAAAGTCCTTATAACTATCTGAGACATATATTTAAGTTCCCCCCCCAATACTTTTGACACCAGTGTTTTTTTGCACGCCCAATCAATCATTTACATTTCCAGCTTTAGGCAGACGACCTTATCCAGAGCGAGTTACATTTTTATCTTTATACAACTGAGCAACTGAGGGTTAAGGGCCTTCCTCAAGGGCCCGACAGTGACAGCTTGGTGGAGCTGGGGATTTGAACTCACAACCTTCTGATCAGTAATCAAACGCCTTATCCACTGAGCTAGCACACCCCCCAATCAATCAATCAAGTTAGTTAATTTTATATATATACACACACACACACACATTCAGGTTCACTCACTGCCTGTCTGCTCATGCTTATAAAAGGTGCCAATATTTATGCGAAACTGTAACGCACAGGTATTAACAGTTACCTGGACACGACCTGTAACTCTGACACTAATGAGAAGAAAATATTCGGACTGGACTTTGAGTGGAAACCTAATTTGCCCTAAAAAAAAAATGTAACCTTCATGCAAATGTACGTAAATATTAAGGTAAGGCTAGGCCGGCTAGTTACACATCATAGAACCCGGCTAATTAATAGCTTAATGACATCACCACACACGGCGCATGAGACAAAATATAAAAAACACAAATATAACTAAATGTTTTAATGATACAACTAACCTGTAACTAGATATTATATAACTATCATATAACTGCGCTGTACGAACTCGAATTGCGAAGTGGTGAGCTAACGGCTAGGAGACTAGCGCCGCTACTCGTTTACCTGTATGGGTTTTTCGAGCTAGCATGCTAATTCATGCTAAGTTGCTAGCAAACCTTACGCTAACACAGCTCCGTATTCGGTTAGCACATTAGCACAAACAAACTAAAGGCCAATCAGGTTTCTATCTATGATCATGACACCGAAAGGAAAGCTGGAATTTTACCCGAATCCGGCTTTAACTTTGATCTGGTCCGTGGGAGTTTAACTCCGGATCATTTACTTTCCTCAAATAATTCGGTTTCGCATGAACTGGATTGTTTTCCTTTCTCTTTAACGTCGCTCGTCCTGATGTCAACAAAACAACCTTCAACTTCCGGGTTCTTACATGATTGTTTCCTGTATCAGAGATAAAATGCTGATAAAAGATTCCATTCGGGTTCACTTCATATTACGGGGATTTTTTCATTTTTGCTTTTTAACTAATTTAACAAATTATTTATTTATGTATTTATTTAATCTTTTTGGCTTTAATGCAGCAATAAAGCAGTTGTTATTGACTTATACACTGTTAGATGAATACATTCAAAGATCACGTGGTGTGTTATACTATAACAATTCGCCCGATATTACAATATTTTCTTTATTAAATATTTAATTTCAATTCAGTTGTCACTTCGTATAGCAGCTATAAACCGTGTTTCTCTCACAAGTCTCTCTTTATTCTCTCCTTCAAGTTAATAAGACACAAAAAAAAACCCTGCAGCTTGTCATGTTTACCAAGAAACTGTAAAGAAGTCCTCTGTCCTGACGATGATGTAGGAAAACTTAAAGTTACAGCTTTACCTCTGACAAACTGGAGAGAATGGACACTTTCAAAACAAAAAATATTTTCCAATCAATCACAAACCAGAACTCAGCAGTGTTGTGATGTTGTGATGCCATTACACTGTGAGCAGTGACCGGTGAAGTGAATAAGACTGATCATCTCCTCATCATGGCACCTGTTAGTGGGTGGGATATATTAGGGAGCAAGTGACCATTTTGTCCTCAAAGTTGATGTGTTAGAAGGGCCAAATTGTGATGGCTAGACCACTGGATCAGAGCATCTCCAAAACTGCAGATCTTGTGGGGTGTTCCCGGTCTGCAGTGGTCAGTATCTATCAACAGTGGTCCAAGGAAGGAACAGTGGTGAACCGGTGACAGGGTCATGGGCGGTCAAGGCTCACTAAATTGTCCTGTTTGCATGCACATGTCACTTTACATTTCACTTTACATTTTTTATATTAATCCTGTTTACATGTGTCACTTTAATATCTGCATTCACTGTATACACTGTTCTTTGCACAAAAGTTGGTCTATATGCTGTTTGGCTGCACTGTCTTGTCTTGTCATCCTGTGCACTTCTGTTGTATGTCTAGTTTATTTATTGCACCTTAAGTATAGTTTAGTTTTTTTATTGTACCTTAAGTACAGTTTAGTCTTTATCTCTATGTTATAGCTCTATGTTTGTCTGCGTCACTGTACTTTGTCTGTGTTCTGTGTAGCACCTCTGGTCTAGGAGGAACGTTGTTTCACTTCACTGTGTACTGCATCAGCTATATATGGTTGTAGTGACAGTAAAGCTTCTTTGACTTTGACTGATGCACGTGGGGAGTGAAGGCTGGCCCGTGTGATCCGATCCAACAGACGAGCTACTGTTGCTCAAACTGCTGAAGAAATTAATGCTGGTTCTGATAGAACGGGGCGGGTTAGGACGGGTCAGGGCTGTTTTGGCAGCAAAAGGGGGACCAACACAATATTAGGCATGTGGTCATAATGTTATGCTTGGTCAGTGTAAAATGTAAGGAACTGAGAAGCAAAAACAAGTGATTATGATAAAAATGTAATTTTTTACACTCATATTGTGTACAGAGTGTGTTATAGCTCGTGTTTAGACCTCTCTGTTTACTATTTTGAAATGGAAAATGCCTTTAAATAAGAGAAATGTCTTTCAGGCACCGTGACTGACCTCATGTTTGAACACTGCAGTGAAACTAGTAGTAAAGGAACGCAGTGATGAAAGTGAGAAGAGTGAGTTTAGACCCACAGAGCTGAGGTCATGAAAATCCAGATTTTCTCGTTACAGATGAAAAGATTCAGTTGAGTTTCCCTAACAGCCCACGCTCGAAAACTAACCTGGAAACACAGCAGTAAGCACTGATAAGCTTCTCAGTGGAATTATTTGCACAGACAGCTGGGCTTTATTCTGCCTCTGGGGCAGCTCTTCAGAGGGGATTCACTTCCCCAGGCTTTAATCTCTTCATGCTGGAAAAGTGACATGTTTGGACTAATAGTTATAAATAATCATAATATTAAGCAAAGAAAACATTAAACTACTTGTTTGAAATGTGTGTGTGTGTGTGTGTGTGTGTGTGTGTGTGTGTGTGTGTAACAGACATGTAATGATTGTCTTTCCGTTACATCAGAAAAAAAAAGGAACGATTTTCTTTCGTGGTCGGAACTTTTTCTTTTTTAATCACGACCAGCATCAAAATGCAATTTGTTAATCTAGTAATCTGTCTAGACACCGAGTATAACTAGTCGTGACTACAGAGAAAGATATTAACCTTTGAATTATAATGATTTTTACATTTTCAAACATTTATTGTGTGACCCTGTGAATATTCCGAGCGAGCCGTCGTTTGTTTCCCAGCCGGAGTGTTTTTCCTGCGACACCACCCTCCCTTTCATTTCTCCAGGAACAGTTGTGTTTTTTGCTCCAACATGTCGAGTTCCTACAAAAACAGGTGAGAAACGAATCATTATTGGACCGCAAATAATCCGTATTAATGAACGCAATGGGAATCAAGACGTGTGTGGTTTGATAAGGATTTTAAAAAGCCACGAATTTATTAGCGGATCTGCTAGCTAACTGTGTAGCCTAGCGGCCGAGAGTCACGTTAGCGTTACGGCAGAGCTGTGCGGATAAAATGCACGTTTTTAGTGTTTTATATCTTTTTATTTATTTATTTTAAATCTTTAACGTGTTTTAGAAAGTTTTAAATTGAGCATAAAAATGAGAAGAAGTCATAAGAGGGAATGGAATTTGTAAACTGGGTGATTTCTCTGCTCTGTTATACCTGACTCATTGACATGATTTATTTAATTAATGAGGTGATTAATTTAATCAGGTAAGTTGAAAAAAAACAGGAAGAATAAAAGCATTAATAGAGTAGTGAATGAAAAAGGTTACAGTCAAGCAAAAACACATTTTTTAAATGAATATTATTTGTTTGTTGTTGTGCTGTACTTGTGTCCTTAAGCTCTTTATCTAAAACAGCCTGAAGAATCCAGAGTCTTCACATTAAACCGAGATCAGACATTGATCTGATCTCCAGCTGAGAAAGCTTAACTGCTGAGTTGAAGAAGAATCTGTCAGCACTTTAAACCTTGGTACTTAAAATTAGACTTTAACCACAGAACCTGAAAGGTCTTGTGACTTGCAGTTAAAATCCACAGCCTGGAGTCTGCTGTTCCTCTGCGTTTTCAGGCCGCCACCGGCTTTCAGGTCGGGTTTATTGATTTTAAATGGAAACTCAAAAACTGAAAATCCTCAT
Organism: Hemibagrus wyckioides; assembly: GCF_019097595.1. Taxonomy (NCBI): domain Eukaryota; kingdom Metazoa; phylum Chordata; class Actinopteri; order Siluriformes; family Bagridae; genus Hemibagrus; species Hemibagrus wyckioides. Next base: position 1,304,394 of record NC_080727.1, read on the forward strand.
GAGAGTGCTGGTCAGACTGGGAGAGGGTCTCCTAGCTGATCAGAGGATTTCAGAGAGGAGTGTGGAAGTTATTTATCTGAAAATATTATTCACCTCCTGTTGTGAAGGGGGTGTAAACTTTTACAAGGATGTCTTTGAGTCTTAACGCTTCTTTATACGGACCGGATGGAATGACCACGTGATATCAGTGTTGTGATGAATCGTGCCACTGATATTACAGGAGACTTCGTTTTCTAACAGACAAATAACTCTCATAAAGGAGCAGCTGATTTCCTGTGAACATGTACAACTGAATCCTGCACCTTAAAAACTAAAAATAAATAAATAAAAAAAAACTAAAAATAATAATAAAAAAAAATACAAAAACCCTCAACAAATAAAAAAATCTTAACTAATTTAAAAAACCCTTAAAAACTAAACTAAAATAAAAAACCCTTAAAAACTAGAAAAGAAAAGAGAAAAAAAAAAAATAAAAAAAAAATAAATATATATATATATATATATATATATATATATATATATATATATATATATGGAATTAGAAAATATAAATGGATAAAAATCTAATGGAATTAGATTTAGGTTTCCTGGACATTTCTTTACTGGACAGAACTTGTGTTAAAATCATGGCGAAATCCCTTTGATATGTTTTGGTCATCTCTCCAAGCCCTGATGAAAAACATCCTTTCTTTCATTCAGATTAAATAAATAAATAAAAAGATGACTTTAGAAGCTGCTGGTGTGTTAAATGATTTAGAAATAAGAATTTATTGAGAAATAAATTCTTATCAGTGTGTTTATTTCTAATTTAACCTCAACAGTGTGGCTGGTGGTTTGTGAGTCAGTGTGTGTATGGTGATTAATGTAGAAGTGTAGAAATATTTTTACGTGATGTTGGTCATGTGTCTCTGGAGCTCTGGACTGAACTGTGTTTGTTGCTTGTAATATCATACATAAAATCATACACTGCTCAGATTTACATTTCTCTAACATCCCTGTCCTGTGGGTGTACAAACTTTTGCACCCAGCACTCACTAACCTGTTCGGAGCTTCTCTAAGGTCTGTTATTGGTGTAAAACACGTCCACACCAGTAGAGTAATCAAATAAACAGTCTGTTTCTCACACATGCAGAGTCTGAGTTTTATTATTGTTTGTTTGAAGGATTCAGGAGTTTAAGACGGCGCTGAGTGAGGAGAAGGTGGACCTGAAGGCACTACGGGAGCTCTGCTTCGGTGGTAATGCCTCATCTCCACGACACCTTTCTGTCCTAACACTACTACTATTACTACTATTACTACTACTACTACTAATAATAATAATAAGGATAAAGAAAACTTTTCTTTCTTCTCTGTCATTCATCCCTGCTTTATGACGTCCCCCAGGAATTCCTTTCGAGGGCGGGATTCGGTCCCTGTGCTGGAAGGTGAGGTGCTTTTGTGCTCTTTGAGGACTCGACAATCGTTTTCTTGCATTTTATCGGTTTGTTCTGTAAATTCAATATCAACATGATGAAGCAGATTTACTGCTAACACACCGAGGCTGATTATTTTCCTCTAACAGCACGTCCCTGAGTCTTTTATTCCTCTCACACTTCATTTATTAACCAATTATTATTAGTGTGTATTATACACGCCCCTCTGAACGAGCCGTTGCTATGGAAATGATAAGGTATCAGAGGGAGTGCGTTAATATAAACTGCACTGTGGTCAGAGCTGCTGTTAGAGAGAATTCATCAACACCTGATCCACCAATCAGAGTCCAGAATCCTGCGTTGTTTGGACATGGAATTCGAAAAAAAAGTTTTAAAAAGTATTTTACAATTTGAATATTTGTATTTGTTGTGAAATTTATTTCAGATCTTGTTGAACTACCTCCCACTGGACCAGACATTATGGGTCTCGTTCCTGAAAAAGCAGAGGTAACACACACACACACACACACACACACACATGCTCAGTGGAAGTGTAATAGTTAGTTTCAGGAAGGAAAATGGTGAAAAAGTCTCCTTGATCCACTTGCTCATACGTGATGAAAAATTAAATATAAATCCTCATAAGGTTTATCGGCGGTCTGTGTGTCTCTGTTCACAAGACACTAAGTTCAGTGTGAGTAAACAGCGCTGAGTGATGGTTAGAGAGAGAGAGAGTCGATTCTGACTCATGGTTCTGAATCACTGAGTCGATTCTGTTCAGTGAATAAGATTGAATCGTTTGTCATTGAAAAAAAAAATCTGTCTTTAATTAAATGTGTTTAGGAGTTCACAAACACTTCATTTAGACACAGATAGTGTCGATAGATAGATAGATAGATAGATAGAATTCAGTCTGTGATTTGAAATGCTCCAGAGTTTGTTTCAAAATTCGTGACAAAAAAATGAATCATCTGTTCTGGGAGCTCTAATAATGTGAAATAATTAATTAAAATAATGTGGGTTTGATGTAATGTATTATTTATAACGTTTAGTGATTAAAAAGGTTTCATTTTTAAAGGAAAAATATATTTTTTAAATTTTATTTCATTATTTTATCAATAACATTTTATTCTGTTTAAGAGAATTCTGTAGGAAAAAAAAAATATATGGGGGATTTTATAAAGTCCCACAGTCCTAACTGTAATAAAACTCTCTTATTAAAACTTTTTATTTTTTAATTGCCTGTTTTCTTTGTGAATTATTTTTAAAAAGAAAACATTTTTGAAGAAATGAATTAATAATTGCATAAATTGTACTGACTGTGCGCGTGTGTGCGCGCGTGTGTGTGCGCGCCCTTGTGTGTGTGTTTAGGGAGATTTATTCCCAGTTCCTAAAGGAGATGATCATCCAGCCGGGAATCGCTAAAGCTAATCTGGGTCTCTCCAGAGAGGACGTGACCATGGAGGATCATGTGAGTGATGACGTTTAGTTCTGCTTTAATCTAAGTGTCTCCTCAGAGACCTGGAGTTCTCATTAGATCTTAACGCTCCGGTTTCTTCTCTCTGTCTTTCGCAGCCGTTAAATCCGAATCCCGAGAGCCGATGGAACAACTACTTTAAGGATAACGAGGTTCTGTTACAGATCGATAAAGACGTCAGGTACGTCACGCCTTTTATTCACAGCTGTTATCCTCGAGCCACACCTCCTCTACTGAGTGATAAGAAGAGGCCACGCCCACTCATGTAGGACTGATAGCCTCAGTTGCCATGGACACAGGATTGACTTGTCCTTCGTTCCTCGATCCGTTGTTCAGAAACTTGAAGAAAATTAACCTGCTCTTTATTTCAGGACGCTTTAATTCTTAAACACGGAATATTTCAGATCAGCGACACAGAGGTGCTTTCTGAACAGACACAGTTTCAGTTTTAAATAAAAGACTTTTATCTTGCAGTGTAAGAGCTCATAAGAGCCTGTACCTTTAATTAACATTAGGATTAGTTAATACACATCGTATGGTCACTCAGTGACCACTGGACTGTGTGAATTTGGACCAATAAATTGTTTAATCCTGAGATTCAGTATTAGATTCTGTTCAGTGTGAATTAGTTCGTTTTAATTAGACTAATAAGATTACAGCGTAAAACATTTCTGTATGTTACAGATGAATGAAAAGTAGAAATGGATTAAAATTAAATAAAAATTCACTGAGACTCTTATGTTGTAAATAGAATAATGTTTAGAGAATGTTTACTATCCTTTAATATCTAAAAATGTCTCATTTTAACAATTAATTTGTTCCTGGTTGGTTCTGGTCCGATGACGGTTCTGGGTTTCAGATCAGTACTAAGACTTTTTTGTGTGAATTTATTGCTGTCACAAACACACACACAAACATATTAATGGTTTGTGTGTGTGTGTATTCCCAGGCGTTTATATCCCGACATGGCGTTCTTCCAGAGACCCACAGAGTTTCCCTGTCAGCTGATCCTCGACTCGCAGAACGAGTATGAAACCCTGCGCAGACGCGTGGAACAAACTACACTTAAAGCTCAGACCGTCAACCGCAACCGCAGCGGAGTCACCAACGTGAGTGTGTGTGTGTATTTGTACTTGAAGGTGTGTTTGGTTCCCAGTAAACAGCTGGATTTATTTGTGACATGTTTGCTTTGATCAGAGCTCAGATGGTCATATAAAGGTGAGTCCTTCTGGTGTGTGTGTGTGTGTGTGTGTGTTATCCGCTCCCAAGCCTTGACGATCAGCAAAGGCGTGTTTGCTTCTGTAGGGTTTTTTTGGCTAAAATTGAAGTAAAGCAACGCTTATAGCTAGCATTTTTTAGTGTAGCGTGTCGTAGTGTGTGATTAGCATGTGCACATCATCACACACTCACTTCAAAACACAGAGTCTGTCATAAAGCAGTACTTTGGATGTTAGGCCACACCTCCACGCAGGTCAGGACATTGGGTTGATCTCATTCTTTGGATGATTTTATTCTTTAACATGTGTTTTGTAAACACACACAGAGTGCAGAACAAGAGGCTAAAAGGTAATTGAAGAAGGGAATTGCTCAGCTGGGGGTCTGGTGTGTGTGTGTGTGTGTGTGTGTGTGTGTGTGTTCTGAACCAGCAGTGTGTTTCCTCAGCAACTAGCTGGAGAGCTGATTTCCTCATTAGGAGTCTGTAGGTTAGAAAGACGAGCGTTACATTTGAGAGAAAAACGTTTAGTGGGCGTAGCCATCGGAGACAAACAACGTTTTAGAGATTTCCTTTTTTTTTCCTGTGTGTGTGTGTGTGTGTGTGTGTGTGTGTGTATTCTTTATTGCATTTAGCATCTTCTCTCCACAGATGATGAACTTTTATCTACACAGAATTTTCTTGCTTTCTCTTTAAGGCCTGTTTGTACTTGACGTGTTTTTGTGCGTGTGTGTGTGAGGAGTGTGTGTGTGTGTGTGAGGAGTGTGTGTGTGTGTGAGGAGTGTGTGTGTGTGTGAGGAGTGTGTGTGTGTGTGAGGAGTGTGTGTGTGTGTGTGAGGAGTGTGTGTGTGTGTGTGAGGAGTGTGTGTGTGTGTGTGTGAGGAGTGTGTGTGTGTGTGTGTGAGGAGTGTGTGTGTGTGAGGAGTGTGTGTGTGTGTGTGAGGAGTGTGTGTGTGTGTGTGTGAGGAGTGTGTGTGTGTGTGTGTGAGGAGTGTGTGTGTGTGTGTGTGAGGAGTGTGTGTGTGTGTGTGAGGAGTGTGTGTGTGTGTGTGAGGAGAGTGTGTGTGTGTGTGTGAGGAGAGTGTGTGTGTGTGAGGAGAGTGTGTGTGTGTGTGTGAGGAGAGTGTGTGTGTGTGTGTGAGGAGAGTGTGTGTGTGTGTGTGAGGAGAGAGTGTGTGTGTGTGTGTGAGGAGTGTGTGTGTGTGTGTGTGTGAGGAGTGTGTGTGTGTGTGTGAGGAGTGTGTGTGTGTGTGTGTGTGAGGAGTGTGTGTGTGTGTGAGGAGTGTGTGTGTGGAGTGTGTGTGTGTGTGTGGAGTGTGGAGTGTGTGTGTGGAGTGTGTATGTGTGTGTGGAGTGTGTATGTGTGTGTGGAGTGTGTATGTGTGTGAGGAGTGTGTGTGTGTGAGGTGTGTGTGTGTGTGTGAGGAGTGTGTGTGTGTGTGTGGAGTGTGGAGTGTGGAGTGTGTGTGTGTGTGTGTGTGGAGTGTGTATGTGTGTGAGGAGTGTGTGTGTGTGAGGTGTGTGTGTGTGTGTGAGGAGTGTGTGTGTGTGTGAGGTGTGTGTGTGAGGAGTGTGTATGTGTGTGAGGAGTGTGTATGTGTGTGAGGAGTGTGTGTGAGGAGTGTGTGTGTGTGTGTGAGGAGTGTGTGTGATTTTCTGTGTTTTTGTGTGTGTGTGTTTTTGTGTGTATGTGTGTCTGAGGTGTGTGTCTGAGGTGTGTGTGTGTTTTTGTGTGTGTGTGTTTTTGTGTGTGTGTGTTTTTGTGTGTCTGAGGTGTGTGTCTGAGGTGTTTGTGTGTGTGTGTGTTTTTGTGTGTGTGTGAGGAGTGTGTGTGATTTTCTGTGTGTGTGTGAGGAGTGTTTGTGTGTTTTTGTGTGTGTGTGTGTTTTTGTGTATGTGTGTGAGGAGTGTGTGTGTGATTTTCTGTGTGTGTGAGGAGTGTTTGTGTGTGTTTGTGTGTGTGTGTGTTTTTGTGTGTGTATGTGTGTGAGGAGTGTGTGTGTGATTTTCTGTGTGTGTGAGGAGTGTGTGTGTGTTTTTTGTGTGTGTATGTGTGAGAAGTGTGTGTGTCTGAGGTGTGTGTGTGAGGAGTGTGTGTGTCTGAGGTGTGTGTCTGAGGTGTGTGTCTGAGGTGTGTGTGTGTGTGAGGAGTGTGTGTGTGTGTGTGTGAGGAGTGTGTGTGTGTCTGAGGTGTGTGTGTGAGGAGTGTTTGTGAGGAGTGTGTGTGTCTGAGGTGTGTGTGTGAGGAGTGTGTGTGTGTCTGAGGTGTGTGTCTGAGGTGTGTGTGTGTGAGGAGTGTGTGTGTGTCTGAGGTGTGTGTCTGAGGTGTGTTTGTGAGGAGTGTTTGTGTGTTTTTGTGTGTGTTTTTTGTGTGTGTATGTGTGAGGAGTGTGTGTGTCTGAGGTGTGTGTGTGAGGAGTGTTTGTGTCTGAGGTGTGTGTGTGAGGAGTGTTTGTGTGTTTTTGTGTGTGTATGTGTGAGGAGTGTGTGTGTCTGAGGTGTGTGTGTGAGGAGTGTGTGTGTCTGAGGTGTGTGTGTGAGGAGTGTGTGTGTCTGAGGTGTGTGTGTGAGGAGTGTTTGTGTGTTTTTGTGTGTGTATGTGTGAGGAGTGTGTGTGTCTGAGGTGTGTGTCTGAGGTGTGTGTCTGAGGTGTGTGTCTGAGGTGTGTGTGTGAGGAGTGTGTGTGTCTGAGGTGTGTGTGTGAGGAGTGTGTGTGTGAGGAGTGTGTGTGTCTGAGGTGTGTGTGTGAGGAGTGTGTGTGTCTGAGGTGTGTGTGTGAGGAGTGTGTGTGTCTGAGGTGTGTGTGTCTGAGGTGTGTGTGTGTGTTTTTGTGTGTGTATGTGTGAGGAGTGTGTGTGTCTGAGGTGTGTGTCTGAGGTGTGTGTCTGAGGTGTGTGTCTGAGGTGTGTGTGTGAGGAGTGTGTGTGTGAGGAGTGTGTGTGTGAGGAGTGTGTGTGTCTGAGGTGTGTGTGTGTCTGAGGTGTGTGTGTGAGGAGTGTGTGTGAGGAGTGTGTGTGTGAGGAGTGTGTGTGTGAGGAGTGTGTGTGTCTGAGGAGTGTGTGTGTCTGAGGAGTGTGTGTGTCTGAGGAGTGTGTGTGTCTGAGGAGTGTGTGTGTCAGGAGTGTGTGTGTCTGAGGAGTGTGTGTGTCTGAGGTGTGTGTGTGAGGAGTGTGTGTGTGAGGAGTGTGTGTGTCTGAGGTGTGTGTCTGAGGTGTGTGTGTGAGGAGTGTGTGTGTCTGAGGTGTGTGTGTCTGAGGTGTGTGTGTCTGAGGTGTGTGTGTGTGTTTTTGTGTGTGTATGTGTGAGGAGTGTGTGTGTGTGAGGAGTGTGTGTGTGAGGAGTGTGTGTCTGAGGAGTGTGTGTGTCTGAGGAGTGTGTGTGTCTGAGGAGTGTGTGTGTCTGAGGAGTGTGTGTGTCTGAGGTGTGTGTGTCTGAGGTGTGTGTGTGAGGAGTGTGTGTGTGTGAGGAGTGTGTGTGTGTGAGGAGTGTGTGTGAGGAGTGTGTGTGTGAGGAGTGTGTGTGTGTGAGGAGTGTGTGTGTGTGAGGAGTGTGTGTGAGGAGTGTGTGTGTCTGAGGTGTGTGTGTCTGAGGTGTGTGTGTCTGAGGTGTGTGTGTGTGTTTTTGTGTGTGTATGTGTGAGGAGTGTGTGTGTCTGAGGTGTGTGTGTGAGGAGTGTTTGTGTCTGAGGTGTGTGTGTGAGGAGTGTTTGTGTGTTTTTGTGTGTGTATGTGTGAGGAGTGTGTGTGTCTGAGGTGTGTGTGTGAGGAGTGTGTGTGTCTGAGGTGTGTGTGTGAGGAGTGTGTGTGTCTGAGGTGTGTGTGTCTGAGGTGTGTGTGTGTGTTTTTGTGTGTGTATGTGTGAGGAGTGTGTGTGTCTGAGGTGTGTGTGTGAGGAATGTGTGTGTCTGAGGTGTGTGTGTGAGGAGTGTTTGTGTGTTTTTGTGTGTGTATGTGTGAGGAGTGTGTGTGTCTGAGGTGTGTGTCTGAGGTGTGTGTGTGAGGAGTGTGTGTGTCTGAGGTGTGTGTGTGAGGAGTGTGTGTGTGAGGAGTGTGTGTGTCTGAGGTGTGTGTGTGAGGAGTGTGTGTGTCTGAGGTGTGTGTGTGAGGAGTGTGTGTGTCTGAGGTGTGTGTGTCTGAGGTGTGTGTGTGTGTTTTTGTGTGTGTATGTGTGAGGAGTGTGTGTGTCTGAGGTGTGTGTCTGAGGTGTGTGTCTGAGGTGTGTGTCTGAGGTGTGTGTCTGAGGTGTGTGTCTGAGGTGTGTGTGTGTGAGGAGTGTGTGTGTGAGGAGTGTGTGTGTGAGGAGTGTGTGTGTCTGAGGTGTGTGTGTGAGGAGTGTGTGTGTCTGAGGTGTGTGTGTGAGGAGTGTGTGTGTCTGAGGTGTGTGTGTGAGGAGTGTGTGTGTCTGAGGTGTGTGTGTGTGAGGAGTGTGTGTGAGGAGTGTGTGTGAGGAGTGTGTGTGTCTGAGGTGTGTGTCTGAGGTGTGTGTCTGAGGAGTGTGTGTGTCTGAGGTGTGTGTGTGAGGAGTGTGTGTGTCTGAGGTGTGTGTGTGTCTGAGGTGTGTGTGTGTCTGAGGTGTGTGTGTGTCTGAGGTGTGTGTGTCTGAGGTGTGTGTGTCTGAGGTGTGTGTGTGTCTGAGGTGTGTGTGTGAGGAGTGTGTGTGTCTGAGGTGTGTGTGTCTGAGGTGTGTGTGTCTGAGGTGTGTGTGTCTGAGGTGTGTGTGTGTGTTTTTGTGTGTGTATGTGTGAGGAGTGTGTGTGTCTGAGGTGTGTGTGTGAGGAGTGTGTGTGTGAGGAGTGTGTGTGTCTGAGGTGTGTGTGTGAGGAGTGTGTGTGTCTGAAGTGTGTGTGTCTGAGGTGTGTGTGTCTGAGGTGTGTGTGTCTGAGGTGTGTGTGTCTGAGGTGTGTGTGTGTGTTTTTGTGTGTGTATGTGTGAGGAGTGTGTGTGTCTGAGGTGTGTGTGTGAGGAGTGTGTGTGTGAGGAGTGTGTGTGTGAGGAGTGTGTGTGTCTGAGGAGTGTGTGTGTCTGAGGAGTGTGTGTGTCTGAGGTGTGTGTGTCTGAGGTGTGTGTGTGTGTTTTTGTGTGTGTATGTGTGAGGAGTGTGTGTGTCTGAGGTGTGTGTGTGTCTGAGGTGTGTGTGTGAGGAGTGTGTGTGTCTGAGGTGTGTGTGTGAGGAGTGTGTGTGTCTGAGGTGTGTGTGTGAGGAGTGTGTGTGTCTGAGGTGTGTGTGTGAGGAGTGTTTGTGTGTTTTTGTGTGTGTATGTGTGAGGAGTGTGTGTGTCTGAGGTGTGTGTGTGAGGAGTGTGTGTGTCTGAGGTGTGTGTGTGAGGAGTGTGTGTGTCTGAGGTGTGTGTGTGAGGAGTGTGTGTGTCTGAGGTGTGTGTGTCTGAGGTGTGTGTGTGTGTTTTTGTGTGTGTATGTGTGAGGAGTGTGTGTGTCTGAGGTGTGTGTGTGAGGAGTGTGTGTGTCTGAGGTGTGTGTGTGAGGAGTGTGTGTGTCTGAGGTGTGTGTGTGAGGAGTGTGTGTGTCTGAGGTGTGTGTGTGAGGAGTGTTTGTGTGTTTTTGTGTGTGTATGTGTGAGGAGTGTGTGTGTCTGAGGTGTGTGTGTGAGGAGTGTGTGTGTCTGAGGTGTGTGTGTGAGGAGTGTGTGTGTCTGAGGTGTGTGTGTGAGGAGTGTGTGTGTCTGAGGTGTGTGTGTCTGAGGTGTGTGTGTGTGTTTTTGTGTGTGTATGTGTGAGGAGTGTGTGTGTCTGAGGTGTGTGTGTGAGGAGTGTGTGTGTCTGAGGTGTGTGTGTGAGGAGTGTGTGTGTCTGAGGTGTGTGTGTGAGGAGTGTGTGTCTCTTGTGTACGTGTGTGAGGAGTGTGTGTCTCTTGTGTACACGTGGCAGATTAAAAGCCACACCTCCTGAGCCAAAACAAAAAAAAGTTAAAGACGCCGTTTCTCTTTAACCCTCTCTCTGTCGTGGTGATCCGTGTCTCATGGCTGAAACTCTTCAGTGGGTTTGAAGGTGACGAGAGAGAGGTTTTTAAAACTACCTAGCGGTAATAGGAAGCTGGTCAGTGTTAGCGGTGACTAGCGCTGTAGAATCCTACGTTAGTTTGTTTGTTTACTAACCCTGATTGTTTAGCTTTTGCAATATAAATAATAGTATGTTGTAATTTAATCTGTTAATCCTCAAGCTGAAACTTTTTTTATATGCAGCATTGATGGTCCCCTAACTTTGACCTTTGACCCTTCACCCCTAGGTGAGCTCACCGGGCAAGGCGCTTAACCTGTACCCCTCCAATGAGTACGAGGTTCTGCCGAATGGCTGCGAGGCGCACTGGGAGGTGGTGGAGCGAATCCTGTTCATTTACGCCAAGCTGAACCCGGGAATCGCCTACGTCCAGGGCATGAACGAGATCGTCGGGCCCATTTACTACACCTTCGCTACTGACCCCAATGCACAGTGGAAAGGTAAACAACAACAAAAACAAAAACAAACATGGCTGCTGTTGAAGGTTTTTGCTGAGTTTGAGGTACTGGTGTGTGTGCGTGTGCTGAACGCTGCTGCTGCCCCCTGCTGGTTACATCGCATCACTACATGATGCACTACATTCTGATCACAGATCTCTCCTTTCTCTCTCTCCTCTGTTTTCCTCTCGTCCGTTAGAGCACGCGGAGGCCGACACCTTCTTCTGCTTCACTAATCTGATGTCGGAGAACCGCGATAACTTCATTAAGAGTCTGGACGACTCGCAGTGCGGGATCACCTACAAGATGGAGAGCGTCTTCTCCATGCTTAAGGAGAAGGACATGGAGCTCTACATGAAACTGGTGAGTGCTAAAACCACTTCCTCTTCACTTCTGGTTCATTTCCTCTTTACTTCCTGCTCACTTACTGTAGCCTTTCAGTAGTCAAGTCCTGAATCACAGATTGGATTTATTTATTTTTAAACAGTTTAATTTGGGTGAAATGTACCATTAGGTTTGTTGTTTATCCTGAAGATTCTATAAGTCCTATGATCTGATGTTTGCCGTATTGCCCAGCCTTACCCATAATGCACTGCAGTGTGTGATTAGGGCATGTCGTTTGGGACCCAGCCACAGTGCACACAGTTCTGTAATGAAAAATGTTTAAAATGTTTCTCTCACTCTCTCTTTCTCTCTTCCTTTCTCTCCCTCTCTCTCCCTCCCTCTGTATATATATCCCTCGTTCTGTCCCCACAGCAGGAGCAGAATATAAAGCCTCAGTATTTCACATTCCGCTGGTTGACCCTGCTGCTCTCTCAGGAGTTTCTGCTGCCGGATGTGATCCGGATTTGGGATTCGCTTTTCTCCGATCAGGATCGATTCCACTTCCTCATAATTGTCTGCTGCGCCATGCTCACGTAGGACTACTTTATTACCCCCCTCTCCCTCTTTCTCTCTCTCCCTCTTTCTCTCTCCCCCTCCCTCCCTTTCTCTCTCTCACTCTCTGTCTCTCTATTTTAACGAAGTTTATTTGTGTTTCAGTTTAATTCGTGATCAGTTGCTGGCAGGAGACTTTACAACAAACATGAGATTACTCCAGGTAACGTGTATATACACACACACACACACACACACACACATTCATACACACAACGGTGTTAAAGGACTGCCTCGGTGAATCATGGGTAATGTTTGTGTTTTAGGATTACCCCATTTCAGACGTACACACAATCCTGACCAAGGCCAAGGAGCTGCAGGACTGCTCGTAGCTCACACACACTCCTCATCCAGTGAAACCATGGCAACCAGATACCACAGCGACAACCAGAGCGGTGCCCCATTGCATCCTGGGAAGGATGTCATCTTTCTGCATTGCATTATGGGAAATTACAGGAGAAAACCTTACACCTTGGCTTACGGCTCTCCCGTAGTCAGACTGTGTGTGTGTGTGTGTGTGTGTGTGTGTGTGTGTGTGTGTGGAGCTTTTGATTGCACTTGAACACTTGAAAAGGGTCCGGTTGTGTCCAAACCACTCTCCAAATTTGCAATCCAAGTGAAGGGTTCTCAGTGTTTTGGTTGTTTTTCTTAATTTTTTAAAAAAACATTTAACTTTTTTTAATTTTGGTGTTGTTTTTATTTTGTTTTATTTTTTACGATGGGTGTATTCGTGATGGAAAGAGGGCTGGTGCAGCAGCACACACCCTGAACAAACATCAACTCTACACTAAACGTGTGCCGATAATCAGTTCTAAACAAAACACACCTCAGCACTCCAGGGTTACTGTTGCTATGGTTACGGTCTTCTTTCTTGCCACTGAAGGGTTAAACTCTGTAAACGCTGTAAGGCAATAACGAAGGTTAAATAAAGGGCTGGTTACATGGTGAGGCGTGAGGATGTGTCCTACATCACAGAGTTCTGGACTCTGGATTGGTCAGTAGGTGTTGATTAATTGTCTATAACAGCAGCTCTGACAGTAGCTCAGGTTTATTCACAGTGGACGCTAATAATAAGCCGATTAAAAAGGAAAAATGTAATTGTTTATGGAAGGAGTCTCCAGTGTCAGCGCTTTGTAACTGTCAGAGTTAAAGCTGTAAGATTTCCGAGTTCTTCGGGGACAGAGAGGTTTCCGCTGCGTTTATTGTCTCGTTACCTTCAGGAGTAAAAGTAAGAACAGGAACTGTTTTGTTTTTCCCAGTTCTTCACAGCTGTACCGGATTCAGAGTGAAGTGTAGGAGGAATAAAACACTCAGGACATGCTGTTATAGGAAAATAATCAGTGTCAGAGTGTCGACAGTAACTCAGTTACATCATACCAACACATTTCTGTAATCACCCCACTGCTGACCGTTACTCCTGAGTGTCACATTCTCCACGTTAGTGACCCCAGCATGCTGAACTGCTGGTGATGGGATATGGTCAGGAGAGCGTTAAGTTGAATACAGGGAGGTGCTGAAACATCCTCGTCCGGAGTAAAAGGTGGAGGATGAGCGAGGACAGTGTTGTGTGTGTGTGTGTGTGTGTGGTTTTATTGTGTTGTGTAATTGATTATTGGCACGATTCTGTTCGGGTTTGAGGAGAGCCAACACTATGTCCAGGGGAAATCTTCATATATTAATGTTTGATTTTTTAAAAAATTTTCTTTCACGTTGTTATTCCAAGTTCTGCTGTATGTGTAGATTGTGTGTGTGTGTGTGTGTGTGTGAGTGTTTAGTAAATCAGTGATACCTTTTCCACTGACACGGAGCGAGCGTCGTTCCGGTTCTCTGAACTCTTACATCATAAAGTGGGTGGATCTTATAGGCTGAGCTTAATTTATTTTATCATCTAAGTCTGATTGTTTTTATTGACTTGATTGACAGGTGTCACTGAGTCAGCAAGGGCGGGGCTTAGTCACATTATGTTACCTCTGCCAACTGGAGACTATCAGTAGTTTTGTTCATTTTAGCTAGCTGGCTAGCAGGCTCTGCTACTGGATGTAATAACATAATAAACTGGTTTAGTGCAGCATTGAATTAACTCACTGGTCCCAGTGAAAGAGGCGTGGCCTCTGTGCATGTTCTTGCTAGATATGGAGTCATGGTCTTTACTAGTGATGGAGGTGTGGCTTGATTTGCCACTCACTGCTAGTAAAGGAGGTGTGGCCTCTGTACCTGGCAGTGGTGATAAATAAGGTGTAGCTTCTGTAGTTGTAGGTTACAGTGAATAAGGTGTGGCATATGTGTCTCGGATCTAGGGAAAGGGGTGTGGCCTTTCTGAATGAAGGAGTTGTGGCCTGTGTACCTGTCAGTCCCAGTAAAGATGGCATGGCCTGTGTACATGTCAGCCTAAGTGAAGGAGGTGTGACTTGTGTAGCTGTCAGTCTCAGTGAAGGAGGCGTGGCCTGTGTACCTGTCAGTCTCAGTGAAGGAGGCATGGCTTGTGTACATGTCAGTCTCAGTGAAGTGGGCGTGGCCTGTAAACCTGTCAGTCTCAGTGAAGGGGGCGTGGCCTGTGTACCTGTCAGTCTCAGTGAAGGGGGCGTGGCCTGTGTACCTGTCAGTCTCAGTGAAGGAGGCATGGCTTGTGTAGCTATCAGTCCCAGTAAAGAAGGTATGGCTTGTATACCTGTCAGTGTCAGTGAAGGAGGCGTGGCCTCTTTATGAGAGAGAGAAATAGACACTGTTATATGTAGCGTCAGAAATGAAGTGAGGTGCTGAATGAGAACGGTTCTAGATAAAGCTCCAGCACCGTGTCAGTGGAAAAACTTTCCGAGTTTACTAACCACATACTAATCATATTCAAATATCAGAACAGATGCTATTTAACCTGCTAAAGCGTGTTTCTCTGCTGCCTCTGATGCTAATCTTCAACACAGCATGCACATGTTTACGCTGTTTCTTTCCCTTGTCTCTGAAATGGACCTGAAAAAGACGAGACGGAGCCGAACCTGCTGCACAAACCGGCATGTGCTGATGTACTGACCTTCACATGGCCACCTTTTTTTCCCTTTTAAACAGTGTTAGCAATATCACACTGTCAGACATGACTACAAATTATTGTAAATTCTACTTTATACACCTTCCTAATGCCAGAGATTTCATCTCACTGCCTGAAATCATGACTCTCCCTCTTTAGGCAGCCTAAGGAGTGACGCTAGTGGTCAGACGTCTGTGATGAGTGTTGCAGTATCATGGTGCGGATGACCACAGGCTCATGCTTCTGAATCACAATGCCACTTTTTCAGACTGATTTATTAAATGTACCACACAACAATGGATGATTAATGCAGTTTTTGCTGAATGTGTTTCCTTTTCCCAAATGAATTGAAAATGTTTTTTTTGTGATGCTTTCTGATGATTTTAACACTAAAGTGTTGTTTTTGGAAAATCGACTCCAGACTCTTGACCTCATTGAAGAATTTCTTTCTTTTTTTGTCCATGTAAATGTAAACATTCTGCTTATGTTAAAGAGTTTATCAGACAATGGATCTCCCACTTCTGATTGGTTGAGGTTAGAGTAAGGGGGTGGAGTCAGCACTAGTAGATTTAATTACATTGTTAGGTCTGTTTACAAAATCAGCGTCAGTCTTGTTTAGTAGAATGAATGAGGATTTAGTGTGAGACTCAGTGGTGTGGAAGTTTATGTATAAAAACAGCAAGATGTTTTTAAAGACTTTTTAACAGTGTTAAATATCATAGCTTTTTACACATTAAACATATAACGTAAACATGTTTCACAGAAATTCCACGACATTAAAAAATGTACCAATTAAAAATGTATAAAAAGCGTGACACTTCACTCTTTATGTAATAAACTGTAATCTTTGACGAGATGCTGTGGAATAAATGGGAGGAGTAAAACACTTCAGGTTGTAACTCCTCCTCCTCCTCCAGCGCTCAGCGTCTCGTCTCTCGGCTTTATGGAAGTGTTCGGTGTCTCAGGCAGTGTGTTGATGAGTTTTCTGACTCTTTGACACCTTGGTGTCTGTAAACACGGACAACCGAGTGTCTCAGAGGTCAAAACACTCAGAGCTCCGGCTTTCGCTTCCTTTCCAGTACAGACGTATTGAATGTACATGTGATGTTACTGAGACTCAAACGTGTGTGTGTGTGTGTGCACCCAAAACTAAGGAATTAAACCTCAAATGGTAAACATGGTTGATCTTCTACACCTGGATTAAAGGGAACGTTTTGGATGTTTTAATGTGCAACACTGTGGAAGTTTTATTGGGTCAGAGTGAAGGCCAAAGTGTCTCTCTCTCTCTCTCTCTCTCTCTCTTTCTCTCTAAATATTTCTCCTCTCTCATTCCCAGTAGCTATCTCTCCTAAACTAAATCTCACACTCTATATCAGTTTCTTACTCATTCTTACTCCTATCTTATTTAATGCTTTCTTCTCTCTCTCTCTCTCTCTCTCTCTCTCTCTGATCCCTCTTCTAATCTTCATTTTTCCAATCAGCTCTCTCTGTCTTAGTTTATCTTTATATTTTTTAAATAAAATTCCACATTGATCTCTCTATATCTGTTGAATAACTCTGATTCATTATTTTTTAACTCCCACATGAAGCCCCCCACCACCAACACCACCACCACCACCACACACACACACATACACACACACACGAGGTCAACAGCACTCAGGTCACTGACACACACATCCTTGAACTGAGAACGAGGTGATGAGGACAAACACACCAGCAGCTTGTATCACGGGTCACATGTTCTGGATCTGAGCATCGATATCTACATGGCCAGCCTCTTTCTGGGTAGTGTTCCTGTTAGAACCCCACTGATTGTTTGGTGTCTTAGTTTAGTGTCCAGTCCAAAGCCTCTCTCAGTTGTCTATCCCAGCATCACTGGGTGTGAAGCAGGAGTACACAGAGGATGGTGAGCCAGTCCATCACAGGGCATTATGCACATCTTCACACCATTCGGAGGAGGGAGGAAGCTGAAGAAACCTGAGGGAACCCATACAGATGGGGCAAGAACATGGAACACTGTTTCCATCCACACGGACAGTGAGTCGAGCTCAGGATGGGACAAAGAACCGTGGATCTGGGAGGCAACTCTGTAACCGGCTGTAGCTCATTTTAAGGTTCTGACAGAAACTCTTTCTGAGAGATACACCATGTTGCAGGGTTCTGTGCAGAAATATTCTCACAGTTCTCACAGAAGGACAACCAGAGAACCCTATGGGGCATACAAATTACTTTTTTTTTTAATAAAAAAATATATGTCTAAATTCTAACTATGCTTTTTATATTTGTGAAAAAGCAATAACTCTCAAGACAAAAACTGTAGGTTCTTCATGATGTGTAATATAATCAACGCACTGAGCTTCCTAAGCGTGAAGAGAGCCTCAGACATGACAGAGTCGTTTGAGAGACAAAAGAGTCGACTCTTGTTCTTGAGATGATTCAAATGATCTGACTTACTGAAAAAAAACATGGAATTCCAGTCATTAATTTATGAGCATAATACATTAAAGAAAAAACATGTGATCTGTTTATGTATGCGAATCAACCGATCTTTTGACTCAATTAAAAAGGAATCGACTCTCTTGTGAATCAGTCATCACGAGCAGCTCCGCTTCTCTGCGCTTCGCGGAGCTGAGAGTTGTGCTGGATAAAACGGGTCAAAATCAGTGTCCGTGCTGTGATTGATGGGTGCTGTGTTCAGAGTCAGGGCTTCACTTTATGTCAAAGAAATTTATCAGAGTAAATTGGATGTTTGTTATAAATCCTGTGTTAATGTTTTATTGCTTTTCTTTTACATTTTTATAGATTGCACCATTTCGATCCACGCCAGTCTGAACAGGAAAATTTAGTATATATATATATATATATATATATATATATATATATATATATATATATATATATATATATATATAGTTTATTTTTAAAAACTGGTCTGTTTCTTTCTGCGTAGTACAAATAGTATATTATATTAGCATTATGCTAATTTAATCCACTCTTCTCCCTGGGGTAAGATCCATGTCGCTGTACTGAAAGCCTATTGGACATCCAATCAGTATGCAAATTAAACCAGCTTTATAATTATAATTGTGATCTGGTTTTCCTCCATACAACGTACTTTATTTGCATTTGAATTAGAATTCATTACAGGCTTCCGTCATGCTGTTATCAGACATCCAATCCGATCTCAGTGTGCAAATGTGAGCGAGCGTGCTGATTTTGAGCCGCTCTACCCCGCATACAGCGTGCAGTCCGATCCCGTCGATCTGGGTGCGTTTTATTTAAATCACCGCGTTAAAGAAAAGCGCCGACTTTTCACCGGAACGCACGCGCTTTCTCTCTGTCTCTTTCTCTCTCTCTCTCTCTGTGATTTATCGTTCCTGTGTGTTTTTTTCTTGCTTATGGGACGTGTGTGAGAATGGAGCGCGAGAAAAAGAAAAGGGAGTGGAATCGGACTGAGCTCGAGAGATAAGAAAAAAGCAGAGAGGCCGTCCATTTTGTCAGAGGAGCAAAAAAGAAGAAGATGAAGATGGAATTACAGCACAATCTGGAGAAAGGAGAAAGGATGGAAACACGCGCGCGCCGTGCCTTAAAAATGGG
>NC_080727.1:1327500-1347500 GCF_019097595.1 Hemibagrus wyckioides
CTTTACACACACACACACTCCAACTGTTCTTTACACACACACACACACACTCCAACTGTTCTTTACACACACACACACTCCAACTGTTCTTTACACACACACACACACTCCAACTGTTCTTTACACACACACACACACACACACACTCCAACTGTTCTTTACACACACACACACTCCAACTGTTCTTTACACACACACACACACACTCCAACTGTTCTTTACACACACACACACACACTCCAACTGTTCTTTACACACACACACACACACTCCAACTGTTCTTTACACACACACACACACACACACACTCCAACTGTTCTTTACACACACACACTCCAACTGTTCTTTACACACACACACACACTCCAACTGTTCTTTACACACACACACACACACACACTCCAACTGTTCTTTACACACACACACACACACTCCAACTGTTCTTTACACACACACACACACACTCCAACTGTTCTTTACACACACACACACACACACACACACTCCAACTGTTCTTTACACACACACACACACACACTCCAACTGTTCTTTACACACACACACACACACTCCAACTGTTCTTTACACACACACACACACACACACTCCAACTGTTCTTTACACACACACACACACTCCAACTGTTCTTTACACACACACACACACACTCCAACTGTTCTTTACACACACACACACACACACACACTCCAACTGTTCTTTACACACACACACACACACACACTCCAACTGTTCTTTACACACACACACACACACTCCAACTGTTCTTTACACACACACACACACACACTCCAACTGTTCTTTACACACACACACACACACTCCAACTGTTCTTTACACACACACACACACAAAACTCCAACTGTTCTTTACACACACACACACACACACATACACACACAAACACACACACACACACACTCCAACTGTTCTTTACACACACACACACACACACTCCAACTGTTCTTTACACACACACACACACACACACACTCCAACTGTTCTTTACACACACACACACACACACACTCCAACTGTTCTTTACACACACACACACACACACACACACTCCAACTGTTCTTTACACACACACACACACTCCAACTGTTCTTTACACACACACACACACTCCAACTGTTCTTTACACACACACACACACACACACTCCAACTGTTCTTTACACACACACACACACACACACTCCAACTGTTCTTTACACACACACACACACACACACATACACACACAAACACACACACACACTCCAACTGTTCTTTACACACACACACACACTCCAACTGTTCTTTACACACACACACACACACACACTCCAACTGTTCTTTACACACACACACACACACACACACACACACTCCAACTGTTCTTTACACACACACACTCCAACTGTTCTTTACACACACACACACACACTCCAACTGTTCTTTACACACACACACACACTCCAACTGTTCTTTACACACACACACACACACACTCCAACTGTTCTTTACACACACACACACACACACTCCAACTGTTCTTTACACACACACACACACACACACACACACTCCAACTGTTCTTTACACACACACACACACACACTCCAACTGTTCTTTATACACACACACACACACACACTCCAACTGTTCTTTACACACACACACACACACACACACACACTCCAACTGTTCTTTACACACACACACACACACACACTCCAACTGTTCTTTACACACACACACTCCAACTGTTCTTTACACACACACACACACACACACTCCAACTGTTCTTTACACACACACACACACACACACACACACACACTCCAACTGTTCTTTACACACACACACTCCAACTGTTCTTTACACACACACACAAAACTCCAACTGTTCTTTACACACACACACACACTCCAACTGTTCTTTACACACACACACACACACACTCCAACTGTTCTTTACACACACACACACACACACTCCAACTGTTCTTTACACACACACACACACACACACTCCAACTGTTCTTTACACACACACACACACACACACTCCAACTGTTCTTTACACACACACACACACACACACACTCCAACTGTTCTTTACACACACACACACACACACACTCCAACTGTTCTTTACACACACACACACACACACACACAAAACTCCAACTGTTCTTTACACACACACACACACACACTCCAACTGTTCTTTACACACACACACACACACACACTCCAACTGTTCTTTACACACACACACACAAAACTCCAACTGTTCTTTACACACACACACACACACTCCAACTGTTCTTTACACACACACACTCCAACTGTTCTTTACACACACACACACACACACACACTCCAACTGTTCTTTACACACACACACACTCCAACTGTTCTTTACACACACACACACACTCCAACTGTTCTTTACACACACACACACACACACACTCCAACTGTTCTTTACACACACACACACTCCAACTGTTCTTTACACACACACACACACACTCCAACTGTTCTTTACACACACACACACACACACTCCAACTGTTCTTTACACACATACACACACACACACTCCAACTGTTCTTTACACACACACACACACACACACTCCAACTGTTCTTTACACACACACACACACTCCAACTGTTCTTTACACACACACACACACTCCAACTGTTCTTTACACACACACACACACAAAACTCCAACTGTTCTTTACACACACACACACACACACAAAACTCCAACTGTTCTTTACACACACACACACACACACACATACACACACAAACACACACACACACTCCAACTGTTCTTTACACACACACACACACTCCAACTGTTCTTTACACACACACACACACACACACTCCAACTGTTCTTTACACACACACACACACACACACACACACAAACACACACACACATATACACACACACACACATGCATACACACACGCATACACACACACACAAACACACACACATGCATACACACACACACACTCACACACACGCATATACACACACACACACACATACACAATGCATACACACACACATGCATACACACACACACACACCAAAAACACACACACACACATGTAAGAATAAAAAATAAATTCATATATTTTATATTTATACTGTCATTATACAATTCTATCTTTACACAACATTTTTTCTTGTTAGAAAGATAATAATAATAATAATAATAATAATAGTAATAAAGCAGTTATAAAATGGTAGATACACATGAATAGTGCAGGATTAAGAACTGACTCCATTCTGTTTATCTGAAAATAACAACAGACAGAAACAACCGGACTGTCCCCAGACACTGATTTACCTCCAGCTGTTCAGAAGTGTGTGTGTGTGTGTGCCCCATCACATCGTGGTTACTATGGAGACAGAGGAGAGTGCCAAATCTCCAGATCTCTGAGGCAACAAGACCAGAATGATAGTTTCTCTTTCTTTCTTTCTTTCTTTCTTTCTTTCTTTCAACAATAATGGAATGAAACTGAACTGAAATGTGTGAATGCTGAATGTGCAGCAGGTAGATTTTTCCAATTTATCTGCCACCAGAACAAATTAGGCACGAGGCAGTTTGGGGAAGGGGCAGTTTTGGGATGGAGTGGGTTGGGGAAGGGGCAGTTTTGGGATGGAGTGAGTTGGAGACAGGGTAGTTTGGTGGTCAGTGAAATAACTGTGTTAAATGCAAAAACCTGAACACTGAATGGTAAACACTGCAGTGTGTCACTACCGTTACTGACCACCAGAGGGAGCATCAGTTCTGCTCTAATACAGCTCAGTAACATCAGCATAGTGTGTTTGTGTTTGTGTGTGTGTGTGTGTGTGTGTGTGTGTGCAAGACTGTGCAAGAGTTTTAGGAACGCACTGTTGTGCAAAACTGAGACAGCAGCTGTGAGGATAAGCTGTTTTCCACACATACACACACACACACACACACACACACACACATGTAAACAGCTGGATTTTCCCACCAGCAACAGTGTTAGTGGTTTTGTTTCAGATATCAAGATTTTGTTGTAAGTGTGTTTAAGGTGGTCTAAAAACCTCACAGTAACTCTGTGACAGTAGTTAACTGAACACACAGGGCCACAATTCCACCTTAAATACTCTCACAGGTGTTCACGCCATGGGCGTCACTAGGCCAATTTTTTTTCGCTTTAGCCCCCGTAACATTTCTACTCAGCCCTCCTAAAATTCTGCAATTCTCCATAAACTCTACACAAATTGGTGATCTCCTCAGTCCCCTTTAAATTTAATATGAAAATTTAATATGCAGACTTCGGCTCCTCCCCGTCTTTCAGCGCGTTCTTCAATCTGCAGATTGCGGCGTCGCAGAGCGAGGATCAGAGGAAAGTGTGTGTGTGTGTGTGTGTGAGATCAGGAAGACTCGTATTTGGCTTGTTCAGTACTCAAATGTTATACACATCTATGCAATACAGTGGAATGCTGCAATAAGTTTACCATCCTACCCTGATAGTCACACCTTTATTTTATTTTTTTAATTTTTTTTTATTTTTTTATTTTTTGCGATTATACCCTCATTAGGGGCTGAGGGTAATTGAAAATCCTAGAATCGTCCCTGGTTCACACTTCTCTTTTTATTTTCCTTTTCTTAATTATTCCAACTTTATGTGTGTGTGTGTGTGTGTGAGAGAGAGGGGGGTGATTTTCAGGGTTATTTTTTCTCTATTTCATCTTTGCTGTTAGGACACACACGCCAGTCATACAGTGTGTGTCTGTGTGTGTGTGTGTTTATTCTCCTTATATTTCTGTAATATCACTGTGATACCATACAGACAGAAATATACACTGAAGCATGTTTCACTTTTCTTACATGGAAGACAGACAAACACACACACACACACACAAAACTACACACTAGCTTGTCTCCTCTTGTTGGAGTGTGAGGTTTTGGCGCATGAATTAACACAGATTGATGGTCTTGCTCTGAGTCTCTCATTATGTCTGAATTAGTTTGTTGCACAAACACACACACACACACAAACACACACACACACAAACACACACACACACACACACAAACACACACACATATGCAAAAGCATATTGGGTCTGACAGTCAGGGTTTGTGTGAGAGTGTCTTATTGCTGTTCTCACGCTTTCAGATTATTTAGCATTTCACTGCCAGACACACAGGCCACACCTCCTTTACTGTGGCTGCCAGACACACAGGCCACACCTCCTTTACTGTGACTGCCAGACACACAGGCCACACCTCCTTTACTGTGACTGCCAGACACACAGGCCACACCTCCTTCACTGTGACTGCCAGACACACAGGCCACGCCTCCTTTACTGTGACTCCCAGACACACAGGCCACACATCCTTCACTGTGACTGCCAGACACACAGGCCACACCTCCTTTACTGTGACTGCCAGACACACAGGCCACACCTCCTTCACTATGACTGCCAGACACACAGGCCACACCTCCTTCACTATGACTGCCAGACACACAGGCCACACCTCCTTCACTGTGACTCCCAGACATACAGGCCACGCCTCCTTCACTGTGACTCCCAGACACACAGGCCACGCCTCCTTCACTGTGACTGCCAGACACACAGGCCACGCCTCCTTCACTGTGACTCCCAGACACACAGGCCACGCCTCCTTCACTGTGACTGCCAGACACACAAGACATGCCTCCTTCGCTGTGACTCCCAGACACACAGGCCACGCCTCCTTCACTGTGACTCCCAGACACACAGGCCACGCCTCCTTCACTGTGACTCCCAGACACACAGGCCACGCCTCCTTCACTGTGACTCCCAGACACACAGGACATGCCTCCTTCGCTGTGACTCCCAGACACACAGGCCACACCTCCTTCGCTGTGACTCCCAGACACACAGGCCACGCCTCCTTCACTGTGACTCCCAGACACACAAGACATGCCTCCTTCACTGTGACTCCCAGACACACAGGCCATGCCTCCTTCACTGTGACTCCCAGACACACAGGCCACGCCTCCTTCACTGTGACTGCCAGACACACAAGACATGCCTCCTTCACTTTGACTCCCAGACACACAGGCCACGCCTCCTTCACTGTGACTCCCAGACACACAGGCCACGCCTCCTTCACTGTGACTGCCAGACACACAAGACATGCCTCCTTCGCTGTGACTCCCAGACACACAGGCCACGCCTCCTTCACTGTGACTCCCAGACACACAGGCCACGCCTCCTTCACTGTGACTGCCAGACACACAAGACATGCCTCCTTCGCTGTGACTCCCAGACACACAGGCCACGCCTCCTTCACTGTGACTCCCAGACACACAGGCCACGCCTCCTTCACTGTGACTCCCAGACACACAGGCCACGCCTCCTTCACTGTGACTCCCAGACACACAAGACATGCCTCAGCTTATTGTGTCATTTATTCAGATCAAACTTTTTGTTTTGATCTCATGATGATGTCATGGACAGATGGAGATGATTTACTGTCTGAGACAGATGCATGAGTGTGTGTGTGTGTGTAACGAGGTGTAATTGAGCCCATAGAGCTCATATGTTGCTGTTCATTGCACTTGATGCTCCATCTGTCTCCTGGTAGACCTCCTGCAGTGCAACTGTGGTAATATTGTACAACGGGCACAGGAAGTATGTTTGTGTGTGTGTGTTTGTGTCTGTGTGAGAGAGAGAGAGAGAGAGAGAGAGAAAGAAAGAGAGACATTAGACAGAAAGAAACATACCAAACACAGATTTTATGAATATGCAAATCTAGACCCCTCCCTTAACTTCACAAGTCACACCCCCTTTTCAAGGTATACTTTTATTTCATATACAGAATTTGGTGGATATTTGGATATTGGGGTCTGACTGGCCATTTTAATTGATTCAAGACGCTGTTTTGTTGGACGTGTGTCTGTCCTTTGAAATAGAATCGCTAAAATGCTGGAATGTCAGTGTTCCAGTTTATTGCAAAACAAGGCAGAAAAAACATAAATTGTTTCCATGGTTACGTTGTAGCAAGCAAACAAGCAAACATTTTAGCTTTGAATTGTGTGATTTTATTCTAGATTGAATTTTCTAGGCAAGTGAAAGTTCACTTCCTGTTTTGCCAGGAAGCTGTGTGTTCAGGGTTGATAGCATGAGGCTCTATAATCTGCGTCATCAGAGGAAAAGGATTTCCCTTTTCTTATTCACGATGACGTTCAGCCATCCTTCACTCTTCCTCACTTCCTTTGCGAATTAATTTCTCTGAAACTTGCTCTTGCTAGGGTTAGCCCTATGCTATGCCTATGAACAGCTATGATTTCTCTCATGATCCTGATCAAAATCCATCGTTTAGCACTTAGCATTTATCTTTGACCTTATGTGGTAATTTACAGTAATTTTCACTCACTGTTATGGCTCTTTTGTGGTAGAAAGGCAGAGAATTGTATCTGAGCCTGCAAACTAGCGGCTAGTTTAGAAGCTAGTAAGCCTCTGCTAAGCTGTTAGCATGACTCGGTAGAAAATAGCAGCTAACATCTTTGCACAGAGTCAGTCTGATCCGGGTTTTCTTTCTTTGTAATAACTCTGAAGTGTTGCTGTTAGCAGGAGCAGTAAATAAAGTAAACATTAGCAAAAAGCTGATTCGTTTGTTACCTCAGAGGCTGTTGGAAGCTAGCTGGCTGTCGTACCCTAGCATTGTTCAGAGACATGTATGCTAGGCTAAATTTGGAATTATTTTATCTACTTATATCATAATTATATATTATAATATATATTTCTGTCCTGTGTTTACATCTGGGTTTGAGGCAACTGGACTAACCAAACACACACACACACACACACACACACACACGTCACAAAATCAAGTAGAAACTCCTAAAATGGTACAAAATGTTGTTTCAATTATTTATTTATTTATTGAATTATTTTATAGTTTAGATGTAGACACATACACTGTTAATGGGTGTGTGTGTGTGTGTGTGTGTGTGTGTGTGTGTTATGAATACCTGCCTCTTTCCACACCTCCACATTCCTTGAAGCCTTGTGACTACACAGGGTGTTTTCCCTCTCTCACTGCATGTGTGTGTGTGTGTGTGTGTGTGTGTGTGTGTGTGTTATAGTGCATTAGACAAGCTTCAGCTTGCACCTTGTTACAGTAATAGCAAGGTAAGCAAGCGAGAGAGAGAGAGAGATAGAAGTAAAGACTGTTAGACTCATCTGTGTTTATAATACGGGTCTCTCACAAGAATGTGAGAGAAAGAAGGTAAAGAAGGAGACAAGAAGAGAGAAAAAAAGAAGAGAGAAAGAGCGACAGATAAGAAGGAGGATAAATCACAGAAGTATGAAGAACTGAGTGGAAGAATGGAGATGAAGCCAGTGTACAGCCTGCAGAAAGCCCTCGTTCAGCCCGTCAGAATGGTCATGCTGGACCTCCATCTGTCCATCCTGGACGATCTGGTAGGCGAGACGCTCTCCTATGCTAACCTACGCTATCCTACGCTATCCTATGCAAACCTACACTAACCTACCCTAGTCAAGACCACACACACGCTTATCTCCGAGTCAAAACATGACATGTAAACATCCTAATTTTTACTGATTGACGAGCAGGTCCTGATCAGTGTGGGCGGAGCTTAAACTGGTCAGTTTACAAAATTCATGTCACTTTTTAGTTTAAAAAAATGACCTTAAAAGATAAAACCATGTTGTGTTCTCCTCCTCGGTGCAGTTCCTCAGTCAGGTAAGAGAGAGAGAGAGAGAGAACACTTCCTCACTTCCTGGTGGAGAATGCTAGCTCGAGACGTCTTATGAATTATTATTAGAGAATAAAGAGAATCCATGCCAAAGGCTGGAATGGAATTGTGCGGCTCTGCGGATTGATAGAGTCAGAAAAGTCCAGCAGCAGGACGGATGATGGATCGCTGATGTGTTTTGTTTTGCCCAATTGCAGATGATGAGAGTGCTTTCTAAAAAAAAATAAAAAAATAGCAGCCATTAGAGAGGAAGCAGAGTGGTTAGAGACAGTGCCTCTCTCTCCATTAGTTTTATCTGAAGAGTGTGACGAGTTTCAGAGTCCAAGCAATGACATAAAGCTATGAATAGATTATTAATAAACAAGTGTTTTTAAATGTACACAGCGTATCTTACACATAGTGTGAGTGAAGATGAGACCGAAAATGAGCTCTGTTATTAAAGACTCTAACAGTGAGACTTCATTTCAAATGAAATATAAAATAATATAAAAATATACACTTACAGTGACTTTTGTCAAGATCTTTGTGGTGAAACATCAATATGAGATCATTTATTAGTATGAGATCAAATGAATGAGATAACAGCGTGAGAAATGAGTGAGACAGAACAGTTTATCAGTATGAGCTAATGGGGATATGAGATAATATTTCTGTTAGTTTGATGTATTTAGTGATTGATAGATCATGAGATAAATATGAGATAATGCTATATGTCTGTGATCGATAATACATTAATTATATATTAGTCATCTATTTTGTTATCTAATGCTGATATCTCATGTTCATCTCACCTGTACACCGGTCAGCCATAACACTCTGACCAGTGCCAGGTGAAGTGAATGAGACTGAGTATCTCCTCATCATGGCCCCTGTTAGTGGGTGGGATATATTAGGCAGCAAGTCAACATTTTGTCCTCAAAGTTGATGTTAGAAGCAGTAAAAATGTACAAGTGTAAAGATTTGAGCGAGTTTGACCAAAAGGGCCAAATTGTGATGGCTAGACCACTGGATCAGAACATCTCCAAAACTGCAGCTCTTGTGGGGTGTTCCCGGTCTGCAGTGGTCAGTATCTATCAAAAGTGGTCCAAGGAAGGAACAGTGGTGAACCAGTGAACCAGGGTCATGGGTGGCCAAGGCTCATTGTTGCACGTGGGGAGAGAAGGCTGGCCCGTGTGATCCGATCCAACAGACGAGCTACTGTTGATCAAACTGCTGAAGAAGTTAATGCTGGTTCTGATAGAAAGGGGTCAGAATACACAGTGCAGGACGGGTCAGGGCTGTTTTGGCAGCAAAAGAGGGACCAACACAATATTAGACAGGTGGTCATAATGTTATGCCTGATCGGTGTATATGAATACAAGATAATATGAGTATGTGATAGTATATTAATGTGTACTAATTACTTAACGAGGTTAATGATCAGAGAATATGTGAGTATGAGATGTCAGAATGAGATAATAACAGTTTGAGATGATATGATGTCATGATGTTTCTCAGTAAGGAGATCTGAAATGTGGTGCTCTGCTGCACAGATGGAAACGTTAAAATCAAGGAAGAATCCATCATCTCTGGAGTTTTTTTTTTTAAGATGTTCTTACAGGAAATTAAATCAAATAAAACCAATGTTCTCGTTACACGAAATTCAGTTGATCAGCCAGCATTACGGTTAACTTGTGATGAAGTGACCTTAGACTTCAGAGAGAGTCTTCCTGGACTTCCCTTTAATTCCCAGTGTCTCTGTAGGTGATCAGATTCCTCTGTTTTTCTCTCTCAGCTTGTCTTTCAGCACCTTTCTGAAGAAAAGATCAGGGCTGTTGGGTGTTTAGAGATAAGAAGGACCTCCTGCTGTGTGATATCTGTCAGTTTGGGGTCAGATCCCTCTAAAAGCCCATTGTGAGGTGATCTCAGCGTGAATGAGGCGTTATCTCAGCTCACTGTCCTGGACTAATTATAACCCAGACAGATTTGAGCTCACGCTCATGGCTGCGGTTTCGGCGCCGATCTCGTACCTCTGATCTGTGGAATGATTGCACGCAAGCTAAAGCCGTGATATTAATAATAAAGTATTTACAGCATTTCTAGTCTGTAAACAGAATTGGAAAAATAAAACCAGTTTGTGATGATTTCTGTCATAAAATGAGTTACAGTAGATATTGCGATGTAATGAAGTTGTGATGTCACAATCTAACAGACACTCTAACAGATGTGATATAATACTATATGCTAGACACAGCAATTCTAATAATGTTTATAAGATGGAACTGTGGCTTTAGGACATGCTGAATTTCATCCTGTTTTCCCTCATTTCTTTCGAAAGTGATATTTCTGCAGTCCTGACTTCCAACCTTTAACCTGTTTCCACGTCACGTCTCAGAAACGCCACAGGAACTGAACAATTCAGAAAAGATGGCTCATGGGAGATCCCCTCTGTGCCTGGCTCCGAGTCCACTGTGATGTAAAGGCAGATTACAAGGAGGGATTTTCCTCGGAAGCGGTACCTGAATGCCCGTTTCTCAACACTCTCTAAATACCTCACGGACTTCTGGGAACTGAGCTTAGAGAAAATAATTTAAAACAAGATGAATGAGGGAAAGATCTGATAGTGTAACTGTGGAAAAAACAAGACTGGACCTGCATAGGAAACACTCTCTAGGAGTCAGTGTCAACACCACAGCGTTGATTGTTTTTTTGTGACAGCACACCCCTGAGAGTTTTATTCCTCTTAAACCACAGCAGTTATAAAGCACTGACACTGGAGACTCCTTCCACACATAAAGCATTAAATAACTTCTTTCACCAAAACCTTTTACACACAATCTTTCAAAATCGTTTGCAAACTTCACTTCGCTGGCTGAGGAAGGCAGCACTTTTGAGAGATATGCTTTGTTGTTTATTTTTTCTGAAGCTGAGTAACGCTGCTTTTATTTACAGTAAAGCAGGACGGTGACTCACTTAATGATATCACCCCTCATTTGATTAGCACCGGCGCTAAGCAATGCCAGCGATGCTAACCATCGGCAGGATAAAAGCAGTCCAGTTAATTAGATCAGCCTCATTTCCAGGTGTGTGTGTGTGTGTGTGTGTGTGTGTAGGAGAATACTCCTTGTTGCTTTTCCTTGAGAAGGGAGGAATGCAGACATGAAGCGAGACAAAGACATTACAATGCTGGATTCCTTCAGTGTGCTTATTAGTGAATGTCATGTGGATGAAGCTGTGTGTGTGTGTGTGTGTGAGAGAGAGAGAGAGAGCGAGAGAGACTTGTAGAACCTGGCATTGAGATCAGAATGAGCTGTCCCATCTAATCACATCCAATCATGCACCACAGAACAGAGGAGGCGGAGCCTGCAGAAGAAAGCAGACACACAACAACATGGATCTAACGCACAAATCGTTCTTTTTGTTTACAAACCTAACCACATGGCATGACCGACAGTAGGTTCTAGATTTAAGAACATTCTGGAGTAACATTGAGGTGACTCAGCTGAGGTTGGGTTCTAATGGTGAGTCACGCTGCTGTGAGTCAGCAAATCTGATGTGAAGACATCTCAGAGTTATCTCCTCACAGCGCTTCTCACGTTCCTCAGCCCTCTGAGCGTTTATCGTCACTCGTCTGTGAACATAACCGGTCCAGAGTAGAGAAATCTAGAACCTTTCCGACTCAGTAGGTCCATCGTTTATATAGAACCTTCTGAGAAATACATTAAAGAACCTGCTGTGTCTTTGGAATCCAAGACAAATGAATATTAAAATTAGATGCGTTTATATTTAAATATTAGGCCACGCCCATTGAAACGGTTCCTTTTTTACTTTGAGAGCACATAAACATTTGTACATATACATACCGTTTTATACATGAAAGCACACACACTCTCTCTCTCTCTCTCTCTCACACACACACACTCTCTCTCTCTCTCTCTCTCTCTCTCTCACACACACACACACTCTCTCTCTCTCTCTCTCTCACACACACACACACACACACACTCGAGTGCATCTTTCCAGTGCCACCTAATCAACATACTTTTTGCCTGAAGTTATTCAAAGCATGCATGTTAGTGAGTTGCTTTTGTAATTAGTGAGGGCATCTCACACACACACACACACACACACATTGCCTTTCCCGCTAGCTGTGTATCCCCTCCCCCCGCTGCATTCCTCGGCTCCATGATTGTGTTTTCAGTCGCGGCTCTTACCGGCAGTGGCTCGGCCCACACATAACACACACCAGATGTGCAAAGTAGAGCAGCCAAAACTTCCAGAGGAGGCGTGTGTGTGTGTGTGTGTGCGTGTGTGTGTGTGTGTGTGTGAGAACACTTTACTTTTTCAGTAACGACCCAATTACAAAGCTGTTTTGTTCATTTGGTAAGGGCTTGAGCTTTCCATTCTCCGTCACCTTCCAGTGAACTCGCTTCAGAGATGAGCGATCAGAGACTTCTAGGTTCAAAAACAACAAGCACTGAGTCAGCAGATCCTCTTCACAGAGTCTACTTTTGCACCAGTGCTACATAGCTGATGAAGCTAAAAGCAAACAGACATCTGTCTCACACGAAAATCTGATTCGAACCCACATCATACTTCAGTGATGTCACACACAGAGCACAGTGACCTAACGTAAACACAGGAACGTCCACTGAGGTTCATCTTTTATCTATAAACTTCTGACTCATAACTTGTGGTCAGTGGAGAGCTCGTAATGTTCCTTAAACTTTCCGAATAAAGACCTTCGTGTGTATGATGAACCCGAGGTAGACTTGCTGAAGGACACAGTGGGACTTCCTGTAGTCTGCAACCATGAACAGAACTTCACCATGTTCCTGAACACTGGAACATTATTTGGGTGGCCATCTTGGAGAACCGGTGGCACTTTTAAACACTTTTAAACCTTACTCCTAAAAAAATTTCAAATGTGGAGTTGTCAGTAAGCTGAAAGTGACATGGAGTGTAATAATAATGATGATGATGATAATAATAATAATAATAATAAGAGAGAGTTCTGACTTTAACAGTGTTATTTGATGCAGGTCTGTGTAAATTAGGGTATTTTTTGATGTAGTGTTAGGTACAGATCTATTCATTTATTGCTATCTTAGCTTCTTAGCTCCTATGCAATATTAACAATGCACATTTAGAAGCCCAGGCATCTGAGAGGATTGCAGATGAACATTTTTAAAAGTGCATGCTAACACAACAAGCTAATCCAGTTTAATGTCTTAATATTTTACATACTGTATGACCAGTGATAACAGAAATGACAATGATCAAGATACACAAATTCTGGTGATGAAAATCTAATGTATGATTTGTTGAATGTTTTCTAACTGATTCACATGACAACACACACATCTGTTACTAATCATCCCTCATTAAACTACATACACTATATTGCCAAAAGTATTGGTACACCCCTCCAAATCATTGAGTTCAGGTGTTGTTTTTCAGGTGTTGGGCTCCGCCCCTTAGTTCCAGTGAAAGGAACTCTTAATGCTTCAGCTTCATACCAAGACATTTTGGACAATTTCATGCTCTTTGTGGGAACAGTTTGGGGATGACCCCTTCCTGTTCCAACATGACTGCACACCAGTGACCAAAGCAAGGTCCATAAAGACATGGATGAGTGAGTTTGGTGTGGAGGAACTTGACTGTCCTGCACAGAGTCCTGACCTCAACCCCATAGAACACCTTTGGGATGAATTAGAGTGGAGACTGTGAGCCAGACCTTCTTGTCCAACATCAGTGCCTGACCTCACAAATGTGCTTCTAGAGGAACGGTCAAAAGTTCCCATAAACACACTCCTAAACCTTGTGGAAAGCCTTCCCAGAAGAGTTGAAGCTGTTATAGCTGCAAAGGGCGGGACAACTCCATATTACGCTCATGTGCATGCATAGGCAGACGTCCCAAAACTTTTGGCAAAATAGTGTAACTAAAACTTTAAATACATTTTGTTTAGCTCAAAGACTGATGCACTAAAAATGGCTTTTTATTGATTATAAATACAGATAAAAATCTTTTTAAATGCACCATGTAGGACCTAGCACTGAAAATGTAAAAGAATCGTACTTTGCTTATATGATGGATGTGTACTGTGTATGGTTATTACACAGTTATTACAACATTAAAATCTTACGCTTGTTATTACAGATTTTTAACAGTAAATTTATTTATATGCGGTACAGACATAAAAATGATATTATTTTGTAATGTTTATGATCCATATACTTTTGTGAAAATATTTACAATAGACAAATTACAGGTTGAAGTTTTTATATTCTGTGAAGAAATATAGATCGAGTCTAGGATTCGAATCGAATCTGATGAAGAAATCGTGTAGATAACAATAAGAGTCTAATAATGAATCGAATCTTTCAGTAAGGAAAGTAATTACTTTTAAAAAGACGATTTTTTCTTGTAATAAAGGTGTTGAAATGGCGCTAACTGGGTCATTCAGCGGTCAGTAACGGGTTCCATTCAGACTCGAACTGTTAGAGCTGGGAGCTGCTTTGTTCTAGAAGTCTCTCACGAGCGCTGGACTTGCATTGCTGACCAATCACCGCGCATTAGAACCCTTCCACGAGCGCTGAACCTTGACATTGACCAATCACTGTGCATTAGAACACTTTCTCGAGCGCTGGACGCTGATCAATCGAGCTCTCTCGCGAGAACGCTGGACAGTAAACCAATAACAACACGGGAGAAGAGTTTCACGTGCAGCGGACACTGACCAATCGGGAGCATGTCAGATAAAGCGAGGGGCGTGGTTATAGGCTTAAATGAAAAAAAAAAGAGGCCGACCCTGTGTGGGTGGGGGTGGGGGGGCGGGGAATATGAGGGGCTTTTCTCTTTCAGTTAGTTTGTGTGCGCGAGCGGAGCGGAGACCGGGGTGCAGGCGCAGGCGCGAGCCTCCGGTAACGGTCTGTAACAGCGCGTGACCGCTCCGATTTACCGCGAAGCTTTATTTCCGCTTTTGCTGCGAGACAGCTAGAACCCCGAAGGATTTAACTCCGGTATTTAAAACCCCGATGCTCGGAGTGACGGGAGCAACGCTTCGCCCTCTGCTTCTTCTGCTTCTTCTCCCACCCCGATGACGTCATGTTCGATGCCAGCGCGTGGAGGGTCCGCAGCATCTGGGACGGTGTAAAGCTCGAGGTGGTAGATCATGAAGGTCCAGTGGTGTTGCACAGCTTCACACATCTGGACCCCGAGCTGTCCCTGCTCGAGGTAATAATAATAATAATAGTAATAATAATAATCGTTGTGGTGCGCTTGTAATAAATAACATTTTATAAAATTAAAATAAAAAACATTTCAGACATGGCATTAGGAGAAATCGTGGAAATAAAATAATACATTTATTTGTTTATATTAATTTCCTATAATATATATTTTTTGCTATGGCACTGATGGTGATGCAACCAATAATAATAATAATAATAATAATAATAATAATTCATATATTTATATTCATTTGTTTAGATGTTTCTATGTGTATTGATCTTGTTGTCAAAACAATTCATGTGAATTAATTCATATAAATGTAAACGTTTCAGGCAAGACCGTAAGAGATAAGAGTGTGGAACAGTCATGCATTAAAATATAAAATATAAATAAAATGATGAGTTAATTTTATATATTCATGTGCCATTTAGTTAGATTTGCAGCAGTACAATAATGGTGATATATTATAATTATATCTTTACTAATTCTATTCATTATATTTAATTAATATTAATTATTAATATTTCATTTTATAAATGAATATAATATTATCTACTATAATAATACTTTAATAATAATATAATACATCTCTCTTGTTAATGCCAGATTTACGAAAACCGAATAAATCTCTCTGCATCCTGTCACTGATGTACACAGACTTGACAAAACAAACGCATAAATTGTATATATATTATATATTTGAATGAAATCTGGATCAGTTCTGTGTGTGTGTGTGTGTGTGTGCGCCAGCATTAGTGTCGTATGATGCCTGTACAAGCTTATGTCTATTTTAAAGTATGCAGCTGAATGCAGTGTTTATATTTAGGGAGTATCGATGCATTGGGGCGTGTGTGTGTGTGTTTGTGTGTGCTGAATGGAGACGGGATGAGTAATCAGAACGTGCTCAGTCTGAGTGCTTCCTAAGTGACTCTCAAGAGACCACAAACACACACACACACACTTCACTGATCATTCAGTAGGACCTGACTGTGTGTGTGTGTGTGTGTTATTTTTCCTCTTCAGCATGCACGGGAAGATTACAGCTTTCCACATTTCTTACGGACACGTTGTCACACACACACACACACACACTCTTTCTCTCGCTCTATCTCTTGTTCTCTCTTTTAGTTATACACTTTGTGAATGTTACTGTGGTCATTTTTGGGTCATGCTGAGGGTGTGTACACACAGAGAAGGATTGATGACACACACACGCACACACACACAAATCTCATGTGTCCTTGTATAACCTTTGCCTTGTTTGATTTACAGAGAAAAAGCTTTAATGTAGTTTCTGGACTATGACACTCTCTAGAGCGTAAAAACCCCGCCCCCAGGAGAGGGTGTGTCTTCTGCAGTAGCAGCTTGATAGCAGTACACATGGTTCATGTTTTTTGTGTGTTTGCACTCGTGTGTTTGCTCAGGAGATCGTGGTGTTAGAGAGATAACACTGCAGAGGAAATGTCTCTGTATCTGAACACGATACACTCCGCTTCACATCATGCTGTTCTTCACCTCCACCTCGTCCTCTGTTTTCTGATATCCTCCGCTTTTATCTCTTTACTCATCCTCTTACATATCTTATAGCTCTCCGGAAGTCCTGGGACTTGACCTCAGGACCCTTTGGTCAGACATGACACTTAATGGAAGTGTTTATTTTAAACTCAAATGGACCATGTTCCGGTCAGTCACAGACTGATCAGCTTCGTACTCGTCATCCGTGCTTCATGAAGCGTTTGAATCGTTTGTTTGTCCTGTATATGATTCGAGTCATTTGAATCTGTTTATCTAAATCAGTAGTTCAGACAAAGATTCACTGATTCGTTTTGTTTGGTCATTGCTGCTTTGTGTTATTTTGTCATTTGTGTGTGTTTTCTCTCTCAGACACGATGGATTGAACCACTGACTCAACTGATTCACTGAACCTTTGTTGTAGCCAAAAGATTCACTGCATCAAACATTCATAGGAGTGAATCTTGATTGAAATGATTCACTTAATCAAACAATAATTCACTGAGGGAGAGGGAACCGAATCTCAGTCTTGATTAAATTGATTCGTTTCAAATAGTAACAAACATTCTCATTCATGACTGAAATGATTCGTTCACTCAGGCTTTGATTCTGTGAATGACAAAGGGACCAATTATTGATCATGATAAAAATGACTCAGTGATTCGAGCTCAGTTTGTGATGTCACAGTCCTACATGCAATATTATGCGAATTACTATAGAATAACACGGTGTTACTGGAAACATTTAGCTACAGCGCATGCATCACAAGCTAGCTGAGTGTTAGCAGCGGTGGTTGTCATGGGAAGAGTGTGAGGATCACGACAATGAGCTCTCTGATACATCAGATTCATGTCTGCTGATTTGCATTCATGCATATTCATAGATCCTTGTGTTAGTGAGGATAAAGCTGTAGAGATAAGTTGAGAATATTTTTCTAGATATTTTCAGTTTCACTTTCACAAAATACCACAACATTATTTCTTCTAAAACTCCAACCATCCAATATGTCTGCCAAGTACACAACCTCCTCCGTCTCCTGCTCTCTTCTTCCATCTCTCTCTCTCTCTCTCTCTCTCTCTCTCTCTCTCTGTCTCTCTCTCTCTTCAATAATGCTGCTGGCGCTTTAGAAAACGATCTCCTCGCTTCTCGGAAATATCTGGGCAGGATGATATCATGCAGCTCTTCTCTTACAGAGAGAGAAAGACGACTGTAGGACGATTAATAAGGGGCAGGCTGGATGCCAGATCTTAAAAAAACCCTCTCTCCCTCAGTTACTCAGTTAAGTGTCATTTATCAGTGGACCTGAGTCATCTTAGAAATATTTGGGAGATTTTGTGTGTGTGTGTGTGAGAGAGAGAGAGAGAGACTCATTTCACCGATTATGTAGTGATATTTAACAAACACCAGTCAGGTTTCTTATTGTAGTTTATTATTTTTTTAAAAAAGGTCTCTGTTGGGAGACGTGTGTGTATTATGTCTGTGTGTGTGTGTGTGTGTGTGTGTGTAAGGAGTCTCCAGTGTCAGTGTTGTGTATCTGTGTGTGTGTGTGTGTGTGTGTAAGGAGTCTCCAGTGTCAGTGCTGTGTATCTGTGTGTGTGTGTGTGTGTGTAAGGAGTCTCCAGTGTCAGTGCTGTGTATCTGTGTGTGTGTGTGTGTGTGTGTATCAGTGTGTGTGTGTGTGTGTGTGTGTGTGTGTGTAAGGAGTCTCCAGTGTCAGCGCTGTGTATCAGTGTGTGTGTGTGTGTGTATGATGTGTGGAAGGAGTCTCCAGTGTCAGTACTGTGTATCAGTGTGTGTGTGTGTGTCAGTGTGTGTGTATCAGTGTGTGTGTGTGTGTGTGTGTGTGTGTAAGGAGTCTCCAGTGTCAGTGCTGTGTATCTGTGTGTGTGTGTGTGTCAGTGTGTGTATCAGTGTGTGTGTGTGTGTGTGTGTGTGTAAGGAGTCTCCAGTGTCAGTGCTGTGTATCAGTGTGTGTGTGTGTGTGTGTGTGTGTATCAGTGCGTGTATCAGTGTGTGTATCTGTGTGTGTGTGTGTATCAGTGTGTGTATCAGTGTGTGTGTGTGTGTGTGTGTGTGTGTGTAAGGAGTCTCCAGTGTCAGTGCTGTGTATCAGTGCGTGTATCAGTGTGTGTGTGTGTGTGTGTGAGAGAGACTCATTTCACCGATTATGTAGTGATATTTAACAAGTCTCCAGTGTCAGCGCTGTGTATCAGTGTGTGTGTGTGTGTGTGTGTGTGTAAGGAGTCTCCAGTGTCAGCGCTGTGTATCAGTGTGTGTGTGTGTGTGTGTGTGTGTGTAAGGAGTCTCCAGTGTCAGCGCTGTGTATCAGTGTGTGTGTGTGTGTGTGTGTAAGGAGTCTCCAGTGTCAGCGCTGTGTATCAGTGTGTGTGTGTGTGTGTGTGTGTGTGTGTAAGGAGTCTCCAGTGTCAGCGCTGTGTATCAGTGTGTGTGTGTGTGTGTGTGTGTGTAAGGAGTCTCCAGTGTC
>NC_080727.1:1352500-1355000 GCF_019097595.1 Hemibagrus wyckioides
GTGTGTGTGTGTGTGTGTGAGTGAGTGAGTGTGTATATGAGGTGGTGGGGGTTAGGGGAGAAGGAGAAAGCTACAAGCTCCTCCTCCTGTGTTGTGTTTCAGCCCGGCTAGCTCAGTCGGTAGAGCATGAGACTCTTAATCTCAGGGTCGTGGGTTCGAGCCCCACGTTGGGCGATTT
This sequence comes from Hemibagrus wyckioides, assembly GCF_019097595.1. Classification (NCBI taxonomy): domain Eukaryota; kingdom Metazoa; phylum Chordata; class Actinopteri; order Siluriformes; family Bagridae; genus Hemibagrus; species Hemibagrus wyckioides. Next base: position 1,352,679 of record NC_080727.1, read on the forward strand.
GATTTTATTGTGTGTGAACTCTGAACTAATCCTGACAGATACGTGTAGAATAAGCAGTAAGAACACACACACAACACACGTGCATGAGAGCTTCGAATAATGAAGTGTGTGTGTGTGAGTAAGAGATAGAGTTTAGCTTAAAACTTGTTATTGATTTATTGACCCGTCCACTGTTAAGCACAGCGTGTTTACACACCTTCACTTCCTGCTGATCTACTTCCTGTCTGATGAGATAAGAAATCAGGACAGCAGCAGTGGACAGGTCACTAACTCACGTTATTTAACCACATCACAGGACACAACAACCTCACATTTATTTACCTTCTGATTTTAATTGTTTACTTTGTAATTTCGATCATTTTCTTGAAATATTTTTCTATTTTTTTTACACTGAAGTGTTTCAGAATATTTCTGGTTGGTTTGTTGGATCACTTTTTTTAATTATTTATCCTAATGTCTTTTTGTTAATTTAGAAATTTCATCCACATTTCATCCATCCATGTCTTTGTAGAATTTAAAATGAAAAATTGTGGATTCTTTGTGTTTGGTACCTGATATGAGCAGGTATAACAATTTTATACAATTAAATTAAACATACTGATAAATATAACTAACGCAATGTAAGAATGTATTTTATTACTATGTAATAAAGTTGTAATTATTCATTATTTATATTTTTAATCATTATATTTGTGGATTAATTTTTTGTTCCAGTTGACGTCACATTCTTTAGTGAAATTCTATCATAAAAAAGTAACAAATATTAAAAAATAATTAAATAAATGATTCCAAATTTCTTATTTGAAGCCTTTATTTTCGTCACACCTTCATTGCAGCACAGTCACTTTCTTTACATATCCTAGCTGTTTGGAATCTGGGGTCAGTGCACAGGGTCAGTCAGGATGCAGCAGGCCTGGACAGGGTTAAGGGCCTTGCACAGGAGCCCCACATGGGGAGCCCCACAGTGTGGTGGTGCTGGGGCTTGAACTATGACCTTCTGGTCAACAGTCCAGAGCCTTGACCACTTCAGCCACCAAGACCTTTTAATTAAAGCTCTATTTTTAGAAATGCTGATATTTATTTTCTCACCTTTTCTCATTAATATTACTTTTCACTCTGTTACACTCTGTGATGTAAATATGGAATATTTTGGAACAAGCCCCGCCCACTCTGACATTACAATCCTGATGGCATCATATTTAGTCTGGATTTTAATTTTAGCTTTTTTAACTTTGGTGTGTGTGTGTGTGTTTAGAATGCGACTCAGGAGCTGGGGGAGGAGGTGGAGGACGGCGCCGTGTTCTCCATCTCGGTGCGCAGGGTGCAGGTGCAGCCGTCGGTCAGTAAGGGGCAGCGCTGGCTGGGCGTGGACTCAGACTCGGCGCTGAGTCTGTACGAGACGAGTAAACTGCGCACCATTAAAGCGGGGACGCTGGAGAGGCTGGTGGAGTACATGGTCTCCTCCTTCAGGGAGAATGACTCCACCTACGTCACTATCTTCCTCTGCACATATCGCTCGTTCACCACCACCAACCAGGTGCTCGACCTCCTGCTCAACAGGTACGGAGAGAGAGAGAGGGGGAGGGGGGGTAGAGAGAGATCAGAAAGAGAAATGGGGAGAGAGTCATGGAAGGAAAACTGGGAATGAGAGAGAGACAGATTAGGAAGAGGGATACTTGGACAGAGAGACAAGTTAGGAGAGTGAGATGTAAGGAAGACACAGGAGAAAGAAAGATCTAGGAGAGAAAGACAGGCTGATATAGAGACTGGGAGGAGAGAGACAGTCTGAGTGAGAGAGCGAGTGAAAGAGAGAGAGAGAGATTTGCTAGCAGGTTCACCTGGGAGAAACATCCGTAAGCAAGACTGGTGAAAAGGTTCAGTTCAGTCTCCATGGTTATACCTTTGATTGACAGGTGTCACTGTAGGATTATGGGTAGTGTAGCACCACAGCAGGAAGTTCATTATTAAAAAAAAACGAACAAAGAAAGGAAACACATTTGAACATGTGTGTTTCAGGTACGCTAAACTGCAGCACCTGCCGGGGTCAGAAGGTCACAGACTCACACACGATGACCGCACCGAGCTCAGGAAGTGAGTAACACACATCTGGACTCGGGGCTAGGACCTAGCATTACCCTGACATTAGTTTAGTTATTATTTAGATATTCAAGAGGTCCAGTCACCTCCATCATTACCGGACGCTTCTCTCTCACCCTCAGCACCATCTCGTCAATCCTGGGAGCATGGCTGGATCAGTACTCGGAAGATTTCTGGAAGCCTCCGGAATACAGCTGCCTCAGGCGCCTCATCTCCTACCTGCAT